>NW_017535963.1:592251-601681 GCF_001853355.1 Bactrocera latifrons | reverse complement strand
ATATATTTTGTGTAATGCCTAATAATAAAAAAAATCAAAACGTCATATTTTAAATTTAAAATCATATGCATGGGGGTCCAATAACTTTGATATTTTTAAATTTTCGAAATCTTTGCCCATTATATAGAGTTGAGTGTGTATCTAGCAATCGAAAAACTTTGTGTTGAAATATTTATCCAAATAGAATATCAGAAGAAATAAAATAGTATTTATATAAAACMAAAGTTGGTAAAATTGCGAATCGAACAAGCGGTTGGTATAAACTGGTATAAACAAATGAAGCTGATGTAGTAATCATCAGCTTACTCTCTTTATTTTAGGAATAAATAATTATACTTTCTTTGATTAATATGAACTTTTGACCTCTCTTTTTACTTTGCAATTCTTTTTTTTTTTTTAGAAAAAAAATGTAACGCATTACTAAATCGAACACCTCTTTATTAAAATTCAAAAGTTCCTAGGCATAACTGAAACAACATTATCATAGTAAATCGGCATAATAGAACTTTGCTATGCATCTTCACTGTACGCATCTACAAAGCTGTCAAATAATTATTACAGCCAAACAAACAATCAAAACAACAACATTCCACATTTTTTTCTAAATATTAATGCCTGCTGATGCATAATAGGCTGGCAATTTGCATCCGATTAAAAATTATTATACCTACCTACCYGTCACGGCGGCTTTACCGGATCTAAATTTTATGATGAATGCCAGAATTTCCCACAAAACATGAAATTTATTAATCGAAATTTCTGTTTAACTCACTTGCAACGAAAACCATTCATTATTAGCTGAGAAATATAGTTATGTCGCACGAAAATATTAACATTGCTAGCATGTGAGTGCTTATTAGGCAACTAGGAATACAAATGCGCCGATTATTGCTCATCTGCTTTCTGAGCAACAAATTGCAAAAAAACAAAGATTTCGAAAAGATCGAGTGGAATTACAGCAGTGCCTGGGTGGTGTGGTAAGAGAGGGTTTCGAATTAGCAGAAATGCTAGAAATTCATAAGTATGAAGATGTGTATGTAAGTGAAAATATATATACTTATGTATATGTATGTAAGTGCATATAGATATGTAAAGCAAATAAGTTTGTTTGCGCAACTGTGGCTTTATATGCTCAGCCGCTCGCTCAACAGGTTGTTTGAAATCACACAACAAAAAATTGTTTGTGTTCACAGCTGCCGGCGTWAATATTAAAAATGTTTAGTATTTGCAAACACGAAAGTTTAGAACCAGTCAAACGCTAAATATAAGACAACGGCAATAAAAAAAACCAAAGTGTTTGCACATGATTCTGTCGAAGCCCGTCCGTTTTGCCCTATGGCATTCCACTAATTAGCCTAAAATTTGTAGCGAAGCCGGATATTGGTTTTGCTGCCTAYGTGAAAAAGTGTTGCATACAAAGTTTGCTCTGACTGAGTACAACAATAGCAAATTCATATGTGTATGAGTAAGCTTGCAGTTGATTTATTGCGCAAATTTATGTTAACTGAAAATGTCAACGCATTGTTGTAAATAAGATTACACCTAATTGAAACTTATAATTAGCTTTGGAAAAATTATGATTAACTGYATTCATAAATACTGACACATGTGCTGTGAACAACATTAKTTGTCAGATTYTTACTGATTGAAAGCAATTACCCTACAATTACCCTCTGACAAATCTACTCCACAGTAAATTATTGAAAAGCAGAATTGCAAACTACGCGGCTTTTTTTCTTTAACCAACAAAAAATATCTGGTTAAGTGACTCYAACATAACTTACATAAACCTCTTATATCTCTTGAGCCCAAATTAGTAATATTACTAATGTCTGCTATTCTCCCTCCCCTTTTCAGTTGCCTTTTTGTGGTGACAACAGCACTGCGCGTCCCCGACGATTTGCAGGCAAACGCTGAGGCCGCACTGCGCTTGGAACGCGCCCGCTCAYTGCAGCCCTGCAATCTAACAGACACCGAAGTCTGCCCACCGAGCAAATATCGCCAACCCACTGGCGAATGCAACAATGTYTCTCATCGCAAGTGGGGCGCRCGCGGCGACATCTTGTTGCGTCTCATGGCACCCGATTACGCCGACGGCATCAGCCAACCGCGCACCTCGCATGGTACGCATGTGCTACCYGATGCCGATACTGTTATCGAGCAACTGCAAAATCATGTCGACGCCGAGCTACGGCATCCACATATTACCGCTATGCTGCCCGCTTGGGGGCAATTGCTCGCCAACGACTTGTACGAAGTCAGCCAGTTGACRACCAGTCCGAAGTGCTGCAATGAGAATGTGAATGTGAAGAATGTCGAAGAGCTGCARCAGTGCTATGTGCGACGTGGCGCCGATTGCAAGGAATACAAACGCTCRGCGCCCGGTTATGATCCAGACACGTGCAATAAGCGTAAGCTGTTTATGCTTGTTTGTGAAATTTTTTTATTTAACTGTGTGTATTTTTTGGTCTTCCAGGTCAACGGGAGCAAATGAATGTCGCCTCGGCCTACATCGATGGCTCTGGTTTGTATGGCGCCACTTTGAAGGATATGCAGGATCTGCGTACRTACATCAGCGGTGGCGTTAAGGTGGAGTCATGCAAATACTGTCAGTTGAACAGCGCTTCGGGTGCGCTGCACCGTGCGCTCTTGCAGGAGCACAATAATATCGGTGAGCAGTTGGCGCATTTGAACCCCGACTGGTCCGAGGAGGATATATTCTTTGAGGCGCGTCGCATCGTTACCGCACAAATTCAGCACATCACTTACAGCGAGTTCCTGCCCATTGTTTTGGGTCAGGAGACAACCGCCAAGSAGGGTCTGAAGTGAGTAGTCATCTATATATATTTATGTCTTTWATACTTATTTATGTCTCCTTCGTTCCATGCAGACTTACTGCCGAAAAGCACTCATCGAACTACTCGAGCACCAATCGTGCTGGCGTCTTTAATGAGGTCGCCAATGGCGCATTCCCCTCATTCCTCACCATGTATCCACCAGAGATGGTTAGTATGCTGCAGCTCATCATCGTTTTCAATCTTTAAATATGCTTTTTGTGTGCACAGATCTCGCACTCCATGTCGGCAACCCAGCTSCTCTCGGTCGCTGCGCTTCAGAAGTCACTCATTCCTGTCATTAAGAACGCCGACGGTTGGACTGAATTAGCTTTGGCCATACATCGTAGTCGCGATCATGGTATACCCTCTTACCGTCACGCTTTGGACTTGTGTCAGGAACAGTACTCAGGCGCAGACYCTGCCAATATCACCTTTGAGTCTTTGGCCAAGATCTCCAATATACCCGAGGAACATATTACTAGTTTGCGAGATATTTACCAGTGAGTAGCATTTAAAGCTCAGTCTCTTCTTGTTGCGGTATTACTACAACCACACTTTCATAACTTTCTCATCCCTCACTACTTTAGAAATGCCGATGATGTTGACTTGTTGGTCGGCGCCTTGCTGGAAGATCCCGCTGTTGGCGCGCTCTTCGGCCCCACTATCACTTGTCTGCTTACACGTCAATTTGAATTGCTCAAGAAGTCTGACCGCTTCTGGTATGAGAACGATATTCCACCATCATCGTTCACTTTGGAGCAGCTGCAGGGARTACGTCGCACTACACTAGCGGGTCTACTTTGCGATTCTAAACAGGTCGAAAAAGTGCAGTCGAAGGCATTCTTCCGCGAGGATAACTTTTTGTAAGTATCACGAAAKTTACCGTGATCGTCYGTTTTATAACCATAAAAACCACTTATCGYCTTCTACAGGAACTCCGTGCTCGATTGCGAACAAATCTCCTCATTAGACTTGCGTCCATGGCAATCCAAGCACGAAGAGGAAGAACTACATGAACACGTGGAAATGGAACCCGAAGTCCAGGAGGCCGTAAGCGAAATCAATATTGAGTTGCTGGAGGCTGCCGTGGAACGTGCAAAGGTGGAATTAGAGGAACGCAAGCGTTTTGAATATGAATCYTGGTTGTCWCGTGAGTAACTTCAAATTGTCTCAAAAGTATCTATTGCAACTAAAATGCTAATTTGCTCTTTCAGAGGGTGGCATCAGTGCAAAATCTTCGGACGGTGTGGCTGCGTCTTTTAGCAAGGCTAATCGCAATGCGCTCACCTTGGCCAACTCATCGCTCATGTTTGAGTTAACTTCTAACGAGATCCTAAACAGCTTGAACTCAATTAATCGGCGAAAGCGTCAAACCTTCGACAGCAACTTCAATCGCAATGAACTTTCGGAGACTCTACAAACTATTGATATAAATGCCATACTTGGCGGCTCCACACAGCAGCCCGATACCGAATGCGATGATCCCCCAATTGCTTGTGATACCTCGTCGCCCTTCCGTACCGTGACCGGTTACTGTAATAACTTACGTAATCCCAACTGGGGCAAGTCGTTGACCACATTCTCACGTCTCCTGCCATCACAATATGATGACGGTGTCTCAAAGGTGCGTCTACTCTCCGTCAACGGCAGTCCATTGCCAAATCCACGTACCATTTCGACTGTTATTCACCCGGATATATCCAACTTGCATACCCGCTACTCGCTGATGGTTATGCAGTTTGCACAGTTCCTTGATCACGATCTGACGATGACACCAATCCATAAAGGTTTCCACGAGTCYATTCCCAGTTGTCGTCGTTGCAATTCGCCACAAACTGTACATCCCGAATGTAATCCCTTCCCTGTGCCGCCCGGTGACTATTTCTTCCCCGAAGTGAATGTGACGAGTGGTGAACGTTTCTGCTTCCCTTCGATGAGATCGCTGCCTGGCCAATTGGCTTTGGGTCCCCGTGAACAAATTAATCAGAATACACACTTCTTGGATGCTTCTATGGTTTATGGTGAAAATCACTGCGTGGTGAATAAATTACGTGGCTTCGCTGGTCGCATGAACTCGACAATACGCTCCTTCGGTAAGGAACTGCTGCCACAATCAAACTCTCATCCCGAATGTAAGTCACGCAATAATCTCTGCTTCATTGGTGGCGATGAGCGCGCCTCTGAGCAGCCAGGTCTTACTGCCATCCACACCATATTCYTGCGCGAGCACAATCGTATTGTCGAAGGACTGCGTGGTGTTAACCCACAYTGGAACAGCGACCAATTGTTCCATCATGCGCGTCGCATACTCACCGCTGAATGGCAACATATGGTCTTCAATGAGTTCTTACCACGTGTGCTCAGTTGGAATGCTGTTAATTTATATGGTCTGAAATTGCTGCCCCAAGGTTACTACAAGGACTACAATCCTTCATGCAGTCCCATAATTTTCAATGAGTTCGCTGCGGCCGCTTTCCGTATTGGACACTCACTRCTGCGTCCACATATCCCACGCTTGAGTGTGAACCACCAACCCGTCGACCCACCWCTGCTGTTGCGTGATGGTTTCTTCCGTATGGATGCTATACTACAGGTAAGGATACTAGTAATGAGTGTAAGATAATAATTAATTACTGTTCATATTTATTAATAGCCCGGCATTGTTGATGAGATTTCACGTGGTTTGGTTGCCACACCCATGGAAACGTTGGATCAGTTCATTACCGGTGAAGTAACCAACCATCTRTTCGAAGATCGCAAGATTCCCTTCTCCGGCATTGATCTTATCGCGCTCAACATTCAAAGAGGTAARAATCATTAGCTMAGTTTTTCGWTTAATTCTTATTAAAACTACCTTCTTTCATCTGCTCAGCTCGCGATCACGGCATACCCGGTTACAACAACTACCGCGCTCTCTGCAATTTGAAACGTGCCACCACTTGGAGTGATCTCAGTCGCGAAATGCCCAATGAAGTCATCAATCGCTTCAAGAAAATCTACGCTTCAGTCGATGATATCGATCTATTCCCTGGCGCTATGACTGAACGTCCATTGCAAGGTGGTTTGGTCGGTCCAACATTGGCTTGCATTATTGGCATACAATTCCGTCAGCTGCGTAAATGTGATCGTTTCTGGTGAGTCTTTTATCGATMTTTTAATTTTTGATTTCTTTTTAATGCTACCTTATTTGCCATAGGTATGAGAACGCCAATCCCGAGGTACGCTTTACTGAGCCACAATTGGCTGAGATTCGCAAGGTCACATTGTCCAAATTGATTTGCGAGAACTTGGAGATTCCTGGTGATATGCAACGTGCCGCCTTTGATCTGCCTAGCAATTTCCTGTGAGTATAACAATGAGATGGAGTGTTGCTTATAGAAATTAACAGATGAGAGTTGTTCTGTTATTATCCAAAAATTCAATTCTGTATTAGCAAATAGAATGATGCGTATAGAATTTTCAGTGCTCACTCAGCGACATCTTCTTGAGAATTGAAAATGCTTAGATTCAAGTTGCTAACAACATTGTTATATACAATTTACTAAAATGTTTAGATTCATGTTGCTAACTACTTTGTTTTTTTACTAAAATTTTTATATTCATGTTGCTAGCAACATTTTGTTCACGAATCAAACCTTCTATATGCATTGTTGTATAAAAATTATGCCTAAATGTTTCGATGCATGTTGCTAGCAACATTGTTATAGTGACAACTATACCAATCATGTTGCAGTTTTCATGTTTTTCATTTCAATAAAATGAGTTATCTAAAATGTTTTTTATTCAGCAAGATTGTTGCGCAACRTTTTGGATTTTATTTTAGCATTAAAAAGTCCATAAAATCCATTGAATTGACATTATTATAAAGTGTATACTAAAGTGTATACAAAAGACAAGCAACATTTTCTATGAAAAACAGTAATGTCCGTTTATATAAATATATATAATGACGATATTTTATTTTATTTCCAGCAATCCACGTGTGCCCTGCTCTTCCATGGCCCAAATCGATTTGAGTCAATGGCGTGAAAATGTACAAGGCTGCCAGATAGGCAACAGACATGTGCGCGTTGGTGAATCTGCCTTCCCCTCACCCTGCACCAGCTGCGTGTGCTCCAGCGAAGGGGTAAATAATAAAAAATTTAGATATTTTCAACTGAAACTTATTTCTCCACCCTCAACTTACAGCCACAATGTGCCTCACTGCGCATCACGGACTGCGGCCAACTCATACGCCAATGGCCCAAAGAAGCCATTCTACGCGACGAAGTGTGCAACTCCCAGTGCGGTATCTATTTGAATGGTAATGGCAACTTTGCGCAGGCGCGCCAGGCATCTGTGCAGGCGCCAGTGCGCGTACAACGCTCACGCCCACAGAACATTTTCAAATTCCCCGATCTAACGCCATTCATCGCGTCCTTGTAGATCAGCTCGCAAGCCTATAAAACATAAATTATATATTAATTGGTTATGTATAAACGGGAAAAATTAGCGATTGAAGGAAACAAATGCGTGACAACGTTGCTGAAGAAGCGCAACAAAAGGCACAGCTATTTAATTAACAATAAGTTATTATGAAGTTAAGAGCAAAAGAGGAATATAGCAACAAAATAAAGTGTGTGCAACAAGTACAGTACACACACACACGAGCGTTGCGCTCAGCRTGAGAGCGCATAGCCAACAGCCAATAACTAATTAAAATTAATTGTAAATATTCTTAAAGAGCACTTACGACCATTACACACATATACTTAGTTGCCTTAGAAGTGTAGTGTGTAAATATCTATATATGCATATAGCTTCCTATGTGCCCTACAAATATCGGCAGCATAGTGCACTATCTAAAAAAAAATGATTTTAAATGTATGTATGTAAGTTAAGTAAAATGGAAGTAGAAACCTCAAAGACTTAAGTACTTCTAGCTTTTAATAATGTAATACATAAGTAAGCGAATAATCAATTATTATGTATTCTCCCCAAATACACTGCTTTTATGTCTTCCATGTTATGATTTCCTATGATTTCATATTATAAAATCCTAACTGCCTAAAAATATGCTACGAGACATTAATACCTAGCAATATTTATATGCTTATGTCTCCCTATCTCTCTCCCGCTATTGTGCTCTCTTTCGCGCTCTTCCTATCTCTTAGCGCAAATTTCCTTTTTCATCTTTTTTCATCTCTAATAGCTATTAGTTCAATTTTTTATCCCAACTTTTGTAAAATTTCTATTATATTTAWACTTTTTTATCTTCGCAATATTTATTTTGCCTGTGTAGTTTATCGAACGACTTTATTATATTTACTTTCTTTATAAAACAATTTCATTTTTATACAACCGATGAAATATATGAAACGAAACTTTTAGCTTACGAATTTTTTGTAATATTTTTTAAATACATTTTATAAAGAAATATACTTAAATATACTACAATATATACAAACTAATATAAACTGCATATTTTTACCCAGTGAATAAATGCCACAAAATAAAAATGCGCACACAAATGCATGTTTTAAAAAATATTTGAAATTTAGTTATTTATACAGAAAAAGCCAAGGAAGATAAATTAGGAATTATCATAAGTAGGAAGGTATTATAGATAATAAAGCACTGCAGTTAGGTCTTAAACAAATTAAAACGAAACGAAAMGAGTGGTTTGATGTAGGTGTGGAATTTCGTAGAGGGATAATTGTCAAACCAGCTGTCAAAGTAAGAATATATGTTTGACCTTTATGTTCGTATACCTTGGCCAATTACCAAACTTTGAAGGCAAAAAGGTTTAAAAACCCATAAAATTTACCGCCACTTCAACCGTTAAATCCTCGGCAATGATAAGATATATTTCTGACTTAATTGGTACATACTTACCTGAAGGTAAACTCAGACACCATTGTCTCAAGAACTGAACAGAATAAAGAGAGTTTCTCGAGTGTTTTGAATGCCCAGAAGGCTATTGTACGTGGTTTTGTTGGCGAGATAGTGGTGTTCACAGCTCGTTCCACGATCAAGAATATATGGAGGTAAGGAAAGATACAAATTAAAAATTATGCGTTCTACAAATATCACAAGTAATATGCCATCATACAAGTATGATGATCTCGTCAACCTAAATACTCTTTTTCCATCCCTTTTTGGCCCTGGTGATACCACTTTCCTTGTACCTTACTAAAGTAGAGTCAGAAAGTTTATACTTACTTTATGGTTACCTAAAAATTTTACTGCTATCAATACAAAGCTTTTTCAAGCTTCAGTTTATCGAAAAGTCATAGTCAACTACTTCCACTTTACCATTTCAAGCTTTGGACATTTTTTACATTACGTAAGTCCTGAAAATGGAGATCACACCCTGATCAAACCCCTGATCATGCCTAGAAGAATAAATTTTACTACTAGGAAGCCAATAATAAATCAAAACACAAGATGTGTAATAGCAGGAGCATATTCAATACTTTTATGGAGAAATTCTTAGTCTGGACACGTGAAATATCAAAAATTGCTAAGATATTCAGATTAACAAAACATTTTTCTTTTTTTTGTTTTTAGTTTTTTTTTTTTTTTTTTTTTTTTTTTTTTTTTTTTTTTTTTTT
>NW_017535963.1:590941-592043 GCF_001853355.1 Bactrocera latifrons | reverse complement strand
TTAGTATAAATTATATGCCTTCAATTCAGAAAATAGAAGGCGAAAACCCAAAACACAGTTAGAAGTTCATAGCGAGGTTGAACGTCTACGGATAGGCTTAAATATTCTGCATTTTGTTCAGAAAAATCTTTGAAGTAAAGTTATAAAATATATCCCATTTTTTTCTGTTTTTCGTTTTGCAATAATAATCTGCTTTTAATATAAAATACAAAAAAATATATTTTTTKAAAAAAGAAGAAAAAATGTTAACTTCAGTTGCATCAGTGCATTACAAACACAAAACTTTGTTTGGCAGCTATATAATACATACGATCTAAAAAGAGGTTCGGTGTTATAGTGATGCCTACCTTTTGAAGGAGTCATTTTATTTTGATCCTTTAGTTCGTTTGGCAGCTATGTGCTACTGTGGTCCGATATATCCGTTTCGATAAATGATCAGCTTCTTGGTGAGAAAACGTCGTTTGTAAAATTTCATTTCGATATCTCAAAAACTAACTCGTGGGATTATATGTAGTAAGTTAATCTGTGAGCCCCGTCGATAAACTAAAAACTGCATGTTTTTGCTATTAATATATTCTCACACAGGTAAAATAAAACRAACATATTTAAAGTGGTAGGTTTTGCAATAAAAGTTTCATTTTATTTATTTCTTTTTTTTTCTTTATTCTCTAAATCTGTTTCCTTGTTTCTCTCTATAGTTGGCAAACATGCTAAATAAATTATTAATTTATATAGTTCCATTTATTTATTTATTTTTATTTTTTTTTGTTTTCGGGTAATTTCATTGCTATTCCATGTGTTTTTGCTTAATAATTCAGTAAAGTTTTACGAAAAGAGTTAAAAATAATAAAGGGCTTACAGACACACATACATAAAAACTTACATAACTTGTAGTTTAAATATTTACATACATACAGATACAGCATTAATTTATGTGGTGCTTTTATATAATATAAATCTAAGTATGCTTTCATATTAGCGCAAGTGTATTTAAACGCTACACACAAAWATGTTACATAAGCAGAGCGGTGCGCTTGCGCAGTAGAGTTAACATTATTTATTTGCTGCGCAGTAGAGTGATTTTGTTTTATTATATTGCAAA
>NW_017535963.1:579330-590727 GCF_001853355.1 Bactrocera latifrons | reverse complement strand
AAATTTAATTAAATGAATTAAACTTTTTCTGCTGCTTTACTTTATCTTTCAGCTATATTTTCTAAATTTTCACTATTTTTATTAATAATTCTTAAAATTTTTTTTTAACAATTCCGGTTCATTACTTTGCCGCTTCATTCAATTCGTTCAGTGCAACATTTGCCGTTATAAAATTAATCAATTCACTTTGTAGCTATCTCAATCGCCTCTACTTCTATCAAAAGCGCTGGCTTGGGAGGGACTTGGGAATAGCAGTTGTTGTACATCTATATATGTTTACAATAATTTTCTTTTTTTTTTTTTTTTGCGCGCCTTGTATTGAATACGCGTATGCCAACCAACATTTTGATGAAAACCACACACATATATACTTAGTTACAGACACACATACATGTATGCATATGTATGTATTTTTATATCATTTCTTCACACTTACAACTAAATATTTTATTTTATTTAAATTAATTATTTTTGTATTTGAAACGTAAACTGTTACATTTATAACGGTTTATTAATGCAATTAAATTCGAACTTGTGAAAATATAGGATTTCTGTTTAATGTATAAACTATGTATGTATGTATGTGTCTAATTTGTCGTAATATTTACAGTACKTGTATGTGTGGATGTGAGTAGAAGCTAGAGCCGTTACAAACACCGCTACAAACGCTTATAAGTTAAATCACTAGATATCTTTTATCTTTCACTATTTTAGCAATGAGAAATGTTTTGCAAAAACAGCTAAGTTTTTAGAATTTTATTTGTTGTTTTTGTTAAACAATTTATTTTGTTTTATATTTTTTTTTTGTTTTTTGTGCAATAAATGAATGTGTTTCATATTTTCGATTTCTTATTTATTTTTTTTCCACGCTCTTGTTATTTTCAGCTAATTTTGCTTATTCAATTTTTCTTCACTTAAATATAGTTTTTTAATTAACTTGTTCTTAAACTATTTGCTTCAAGTATATTTATAATTTTTGGTAAACAAAACTCCACTAACACTAATACAATGCTATAAATTGAACTAGTATGCGTAAATACTAAGCATTTCTTATGCACAGTATAGACTTAACTTGCTGAATTACACACAACYAATACAATAGCTATACATACAAACACACTGATGTATGAAAAACAGCCAAACATAAAAAAACTTATACACACTCAAATACATATCACTATTGAGGCATAGTAAAATATAGTAGAAACAAAAAAATATATACAAAAAATTATTTCATCGTTAGGTTTATGATAACTTCAAATTAAGCTAATTCTAATTAATAATTTTTTTAAATTAATTTTTCTTAATTTTTTTTAACTCAATATGCACTTTGATAAGATTTTTTTCCCTTAAACTGCATATGATTTGATACACTGCTTGGTGCTTACGTTATGTTATGTAATTTGCTTATTGTGGTGAATGCTTAGGTGCTGTAGTGGAAGAGAGTGTGGCTGCTTCTGATTTGTGAATTGTTCGCTTGTGTTGATTTAGGGTGTGTAGCTTTGTATGGAGATTTAATAAAAAATGTTAAAAAAATTCTGTTATTGAGGAAATATTATTATTACCATTAAAACTATTGATTCTAATTTTAACAATTAATGTAAGTTAAAAAAAATCGAAGCAAATTTATACTTAGTTCTCATTAAAAATAAAATAAAAAAGTTAATTAAATTTTAAAAATATTGAATTTCGAATTTTAACAGAAGTAATTTCTAAAACTTTTYATAATTTTTTCAAAAARTCAACATWATTTTTTAGTTTTTTAAGCGATTTAATATATGGCTCATATTATAAAAACATTAAAAAAACTAAATAAATTTTAAAGGCTTGAATTTCGAATTTTCGCATATAGAGGTTAGACCAGGCCATGATTTTTGAAAAATAGACATTTTTATTTTGAGCATAAAAACTTAATTTGAGGTTACTTCAAATATTATTAAATTGGTAGAATAGTCAAAAGCAATTTATTTCACTCTTCGTTCCGCTCGAAGCGGAGTTCAGGCCAGCACATTTCAGCATAATGGGGAGTATGGTACATGCGGGCTACTACATGTATCTACCAGAATTTYGAACTGGAACTTCACAGTAAAATTTTTTAGTAAATATATGACGTTTTTATCATTGAAATTTTTTTAAAGCCACTAGTGGTTTTTTCATCAAATTTTTTTTTTTTTTTAATTCAAAAAAAAATTACATACCACTAAAAACACAGTACTTTACTAGCAAATGTTTTTCTGGTTAAGATCTACTTTTTATTTTRTTTGAAATATCACGAGTTCTTAAAGCCACCAGATTCTCTCTTGGAAAAGCTCATTTGGAAGTTTACCACCATTTTGCATCAAAAAGTCTACAAAAGCGTCAGTAAACACTCAAATACATTTTTAAAAAGCTGACAGAGGTGCATTTGATCCAAAAGTCAACAAGAATTTTTGTAAACATTCAAATACATGTTTAAAAAGAGTAAGAGAAAGAAACACAATCTCTTTTTTCTTACACCAACAATAAATTGTCAAAACTAGGCCTCTTTTTAGGACTCTACACTGACCTAACTGAGATTTTTTTTGTTTCAAATATTTTTTCTGAGCCATAATAAAAGTATATTAAATTAATTAATAATTTAATCATCAATTAAAGACAACTGAACAAGAAAAAGTTACACTAAAGCCAACTTAGCCAACTTCTGTAGCACACTAATAGAAATATAAAAAAAAAATTTACAAGCTTTTTGGGGCTTTTAACATTATTTAGCCTGATGTCACCAATATGCCAACCAAACAAAAATGTAAATTTTCCTAAATTCTCCCTTTACACTCCACTAAAATCTCCAAATAGTGGTCAATATAGTTACATAATAAACACAGACGCAGAGCGAAATATATGCAGTACATTCAATAATTACATTTAAACAAAACCGTATTTTACGCATTTGCTTTAGCTGCACCATAAGTGGACMCATTTGAGCCACAAATAGTAGCATGCGCCGCTCCTTCACTACAGCCATACGCACATTAAGCCATTGCAGATACATATGTTCATRTATTAAATACAACACTGCCATGCGAGCGCACAAAGCTGTCTCACACGCGCTTCACTTAAACACTTCATTTATCACAAGCRCTTGTCACCGTCGTCACTGCTGTTGGTGTTGTGGTCGCCGCCGTCGGCGAAACGACCAGTGTGGGCACATCGCTGGCGGCAAAATAGGTGACATGGCCATTTGGTGTGAATGCAATGCCGTTTGGTGTGCCTTTGCTGGCATTTGCGTGCAGCAGCGCATCACCGGCCCCGTTGCCACCACTAGCCAGATATTGCAAGCTATCAATGTTGCCCAATTTACCWACAATTTTCGGTATCCGATCACTTTCGGCGCCGCTTGACGTATTGCCGGTGGCGCCGTTGCCACTATGTGACGCATGTTGATTGTTGTTGTGGTGGTGGTGATGATGATGATGCTGTTGGCTGTGATGGCGMTGATGGTGATGGTKATGTTGGTGATGGTGATGRCGCTGCTGCAGCTGATTGGGCTGGCTGTCACTGTGATTTTGTTGTTTTTGTAAGCTGGCGGCAGAGCACGTCACRCCACAACTACTCACTGAGGGTGCGCTGCGACTGTAGTAACCGCAACTGCTGCCATTTTGTGTATTCAGCTGTTGCTGCAACTCTTTAGCGCCCTTGAGCGAGGACGTCTTGCGCATATTGCCGCTGCACCGCACATATTCACAACTGCGACAACAGTTGCGTGTCGATTTSAGCGTACGCTGATTAAGACTATTCAGRTTGGCCGCAATCAATTTCGCCTGTGTTGTCTTGGCCGGCGAAGTGGGTAGGCTGTCGTCTTCGCCTGTGGGCGGTGGTGTACTCAAACGACTCGAGCCGGAGGAGAAGCAGCCGTTGGAATGACGCGACGCCTCTACATCCGAGTCGTCGTCATCCGCTTCGATGGCGGCTTCCTCCTCTTCGGCGCACAAGTGCGCGTCGTCTTCATCATTCTCATCGTCATCGTTGTGGCAATTGTTAATTTCCTTCGGATTTTTGCTATCACTCTGCTCGTCGATTTCGCACTCGGCGCCTGTTGATATGCCATCGTCGGCATTGCTGTCACAATTCGTTGTGTTCTTCGTGCCGATCTCATCAGTCACATCGCTGCGGCCATCCGAAATGCAACCATTCTGCTTSGTCGTGTCTACACAACCATTTGTATTGCTGGCTGYATTCTCTTTATTTTGTACTTGTTGCGCCAGCTCGATCCAATGCTCGCGATTTTCGCGCACACCCTCGACCAGTGGCTCCAGTTTGTCGGAGAGATTGGCAAAAGCCTAAAGGAGTTAAAGGAAAACGGTTTGTTTTGTTATTGTTCGAAATTTTATTAAGTTATTGGGATCTCACCTCGTAAATTGGCAAGCAAATGGATTCAATAAAGTTGACTTGCATCATTGGTAATTCGTCTTCCTTCTCACGATTCATGATATCCTGAAAAAAATAAATTATTTTGATTAGACATAATGAATAAAGAGCACAAACTAATTTCAGTCGAAAAGTTCTCGAGCTAAGTTCGAGAAAGAAGATCAAGATATGAAAACAACCACAAGTATTGCCATAAAATATAAAAAACTGTGATTTTAAATCATTAAGTTGGAGAAAACTCTGAACTGATCGAACGGAATTGCTCAGTCAGAAGTAAATACCAGAAGAGAAAGAGAAATCCGGCGAACTTACATGCATCCGATCATATATTACGCGATGTTGTTGTTATGTCATGATAAGTCTTATGTTATGTGGTGTTATGTTATGTTATGTTATGTTGTGTTATTTTAACTTATGTTATGTTATGAAATTTTTTATATTTTACGACAACATTCTTGTCAAAACAAATCACAAGCGATTATGTATTCGATGAGAGATAAAAATATATATATTTTCATAGAGTACTTACAATGGGCATTATATTCAGCTCCTCCTTCTCCATATCACCCTGCTCGAAGAATTCCGAACTCACCAAATCGGCTACACGCTTCTCAATATCCCACGGCTTTGTAATAGCCGACAAATCACAGACAGTCATGCTCATAGCACGCAGTAAAGCACGCGGCTCGTCAGCCTCCCAATAGCTGAGAGGCTGCTCCTTYACGGATTGCAGGAAGGGGCCACGCTTTCTAAAAACAAGCATAATTTCATTTATACATATATCATGGTAGCATATTATTGGAATATCTTGTACCCACCTAAAATACACYGCCAAATCCGTCGATAATATGGCATCCTCCAAAACGCGTATGACGCGACAGTAATCATCTGATGACAAATTTGCCAGTATCTGATTTCCAGGACTATTCAAAATCATCAAACACTGATCGAAATGATGATGTTCCATGGTGGAGGTCGAATATAGTTGAGCCAATGGTGAGGAGGCTCTATAAAGATATTAAATCAKWGTTAGTTTTTGTATWTTCTAATTTCAACCGAGAGCACTTACTTAATCTGGAAGGAGTTATTAGTCCCCCGATGATCCAAGTCGTGACACAAGCAACCGATAATCAATGCCAAGCACTCGATCTCACCGAAAATCTTCCACCATTGCGTCGCCTGTCCATTATGGGAAATCTTTGATTAATCAATCAAAAGCAAAAAATAAACATTGGCAATTCAAACTCAAAGTTGTAGAAAAGAACTACGCTCTAATAGAAATAGAGATTTCGTGGAGCGAGAAAAATTATATAGAAAAAAATACATTGAAGTCAAGCTGGAAATGTTTGCTGAAACAAAATATACTATGAGTGCAGAAGAGTTTCCAAAACTAATTTTTRATCAAATTTCCAGTAAAAAGTTCAGCAAATCATACAAATTTATAAATTATAAGCAAAARTAGCAGCCATAAAAATTTAGAAATAAAAAATAAATAAAAAACGAGCCAACCGTAACACAGAACCTTTGCCAATTTCATAATTTTAAATCGTGCAGTTTTCTTCGTACATACCGTTAGTATGGCGAACATCATTTGTGCTACATTGAAGGCATGCCGCCAATTATGATAAGTAACATTGCGATAGTTCTTCTTGACACTTAGCAACCAACGGCAAAGCACCTCGTAGTCGATATGAAAACGCTCGACAAAGTCCAGATCGAGGAACATGCGCAGGCAGGCCTGAAAATAAAAAAAAAAAAAAACATTATTATAAACTTTGGCTGTACAAATTCAGCGGCAAGTAAAAATTAATATTTATTTATTTTTTTTTTTATTTTTTTAATAACATTATGCGGTGTTTTTCACGTTGTGTGTTTGGGACTTACCTTCAATGTGTCATCGTCCTCAAAATGTATATCATCAAAGCGAAAATCGTGTAGGCGAAAATGCGCTGCCGATGGCACACGTAAACGCTGGAATGAAATAAATAAAATAATTGTTACATGTTGCTGAAATGAGATTCTGAGAAATTAAATTTTGAGAGATCTTTCAGACTCTCCTTAATAGGTGCACTATTAAGGGTGTACTGTTCAAGCAGATCGATGGAGTTTGGTTTTGAAATGTTCAAAGTATCAGAATATTGCAAGAGTGAACAAAATACAGTTTAAGTCAAATTTGTCTATATRTTCTGTATATAAAGTACGTGGTCTAGTACCATAATTCTTGGATCGAATCAAAAATCGGAAAAAAGAAAAGGCCGAAACCACTGTAGCAGTAGCGAAAATTTTTTTTTTTTTTTTTTTTGACATCGGAAACAGCGCCAAATACGAAAAATATGTAATTTTTTTCTAAATGTTTCTTAAAAAATATACTCTGTAAATTTCAAAGGAAATTATAAAGTAGTTTTTTTTCCATAAAACCCAAAGATCCTCTTTTTTAGGCTGTCACAGTAGATGTGCCGCTTAGAAGTGCTCCTCTTAGAAGATCTTATTTATGCTAGTTGTTGCTATTGTTGCTTTAAAACTCATAATCAATATTGTGACCCATAACATTAATTTCCTCGGTTAGCCACTTAAAGGAAATTAGTGTAACCAAATAATAACTAAAATATAAAAAATATGTTGCCAACCATTTAATTGCTACCTTACTGCAAAGCACTAACTTTCATAAAATCTATTAAGTAAATGGATAAGCATGACAGCAATGTCGTCATTTGCATTTAAATGCCCCGAAGGATATCAGCTACGCCCACAGTAACACGTACATACATGTGCGTATGGTTACTATATATGTATGTGTGACTCTCTTTGAAATGTCCGAATTTAAAGAGAAATTGCTCAGATAACAAGCCGCAAACTTTTAATTGAACTATAGGCATAGCCACAATTGGAAATATGTAGCACATAGAGATTACATAATTCTTCTAACTGCACCTGACAGCAGTTAAGGGAATTGAGGTTAACTAACTGTAACTATGCTAAGTAATTATGTTGAATTGTATATTTCCTATTACGTCGTAATAAGTTCATACAAACTTAAATATATATACACATACAAGTATACATATATTTCTATATACTCCTTACTCAACTACGGCTTATGTTCTTGCTCTTATCAAAAAMGTGAGCTCATTTATTGGTACTCAGCGCAAATTCCGCATGACTGGTGCGCTGCCACATTACTGCGATGGCTTTAAGTGGCATGTTGTTGCGCGTTGTTGTTGCTGGCACAACAGTCAATCAATTATGTTTATGCTTAAATGGCTTCCGGGCTTCCTTTTATGACTTCGCTTTTGTATATATCTACCTTTAGTAGCACTCTGTGTGTGTAKGTATGTGTGTGCGTCAGTTGTAGGGTCACATACCGTTTGGTAATTAAAGTGATAGTTATGATTCCCTGGACACATGTCCTTTTAAGTTAATTGCTTTTATAAGGAGTTCATATACATTTGTGGTCAATTAATATTCGTTGTGGAAATGGTGGTTCTACAACAGCACTTGCCAAAGCCAATTGTTTGAGAACGTTGAACAGAAAGTTTGTTCAAAAAGTAGAGATTAAGTTTTTACTCACCTTTTGGTCAATTGATTAACTGTAGTCATTTAATTAACTTATTTTGCTATAGTTCTTCCAATGGCATATATAATCTTTGATATTACAAAACCAAAACTACACTACAAAAATAACTGTAATTCTTTGTCAACTTCCTCAGGTGAGAACCTTGAGAGTGACAGTACTAGTTTGGGTATAATCCTCGCCGAGGTATTCTTGCATATCTCTCGCAAAATGCCATTTACAAACATATTTCTGTCTCGAGGAACTTCTTATATAGGAGGGTGTAGAGATTCTAAGTCGAATATACAACTTATAATTATAATAAGATTTTCGTGACAAGAATATTAGCCCCTATTATGCATATATACTKACTTTTCGAAGACAGATATGTATCTTTGTAATTTATGTAATCAGAATTGAATAACGCGCCGTAATGTAGGCAACAGACAACTTTGAAAATAAAATTGTTGCCCACATTTAGGGGCATTCTCAATCGTAGCTACAATTTCATTTAAAGGCATCCTCAATAAAAATTTCAATTAAATTGTAAAATCTCTTTGTTCGCCTAAATGTARGCTAGTTAGAACTTCATTTAAAGAAGTATGCTGCCTACATTTAGGCAAATTATTCAATTCTGATTCATAATATTACAAATGTTCTATTAGAAATCTTAAACGCAGCTRTTTTGCTATAGAATTTTAGAAACATGAGATGTCTTTTTTCGCACAAAAACTTAGCCAACCGGTATTACTTTTGTAATTTTTTAGATAGTGTAAAATTCTATCAATATCATAGGTAGAGACATTATACAATGCATGATATACATAGAAGCATTAGGGTGGGTCTAAAACCCGGTTTTTTCTTTGGCTAGGTAAGAYAACCTCTAAGAAAGTCTCTCCAAGTATGAGCTTCATTGTCCTCCGCCAAGGAGTTTTCTATTTGTTTCTAATTATCAGATATAAGAATTCAAGTTTCATTTTCAACTACTTAAAAAATATCTCGTTTCATATATTTTTTATGAAATTTAGTGTTCTACAACAACAACAACAACAACAAAAGTTCTACAATCTGCTTAGATGGAGCATAATTACAMAAATATTCTGTAACTCTAGATAAATGAAAGAATGCACCACTTCTACCCTGCATATAGCAGAACCAATAAAAAAGTCTACAATACCAACAACACATACTAAACTATGAATTTCTATTTATTGCGACCGCACAATCATTTCGGACAGATTTAATTTGAATCTGCTGCAAAAACCCACAAGGAAATGTCAACAAACCGCAGMAAGATGATTATAAATGCCAAAGGAATACAAAATACTTGCACACACAAACGCATCAAGCGCATATGAATATGCAACGCGTTTGTAGCACAATACACTTGTAAACCAAAAGCAAATATGCATTTGTGTTTCAATCAAATATGGTTATTGAGGTCAAATTGGAAATGTCTTGCACAGCAGCATAACATTCTATAACATCTTCCCAGCGCGCGATTGACAGGCGAGCGCATGAGTACCGCATTGAAATGCAATTACAAACACACTCGCACAAATATGTACACACACACACAAGCCATGCAATGCAGTTACACGCTAACGGCTACACATGTCATTTGCAGTAAGCATGTGTCATGCAGCAATAAATTATACCGCAAAAGCTTGAAATTGTCAAAGATAAAATTAATTGCCAGCGCTTTGGCAGCTTACTATCCAATTTGCCGCAAACGAAACTGACAAGCCGACAGCACATCAGTTAAAGGGGGTAAAGATATAGCACATACATATGTGCTTCTAAATTCACACAGACATATCTCTTCCTGCCTCTTGCATTTAATTGAATTAATTTCAGCACTTATTTTAGACTCACCCTCAATCTATGCGCCTCATCAATCGTTGCTGAGGCATGATAGCTCAATACCTCCAATGTGACGCTCTGCTTGGCCATCGCCACGATCGCCTTCTCGTACATATGTGTGTTGTGTATGCCCATGCCGCAAAAGATGGCAAAAGCCTCGACGAAGTTCTCGTCGTTTTTGGTAAAGTTCTGTGGCGAGAGATAAATGTATAAATCAATAGGAACTCTATTTTCCATTTTGTTGTTAACTTTACTCACCAGATCATCAAATTTGTTGATCAGCTGTATGACGCCAATTATTTGACCCAGTGARTTTTTGATTGCCATACATAATATGGACTTGTGCTTGAAGTTGCCCTCGATATCGACATTGGCGTCGAAGCGATCATCTTCGTAAGCATTTGGTATGTTCACAGTCTGCGGAAAAGAGAAAGTAAAGAGAGTTTTGGTAGAAAAGACTTTGATTCGAAATATGTTTTTATATGATACTTTAAATAGAGCTGCCGTTTTCGTATGTTATTCTGAATAGCAAATATAGATATAGATTTTATGAGAATCAATTTTTTTAGTTTTCTCTGGAAGTTGTCATTTTAAATTATTATTTATTACTGTTTCTAAAATAAAAATATTCATAAGACACAGGAAAAATTTAGGAAAGTAATATGTAATGTACATTAAGGTAGGTGAAAGAAGATTACATAAAATTTATGTTAAAATATTTTTCAAACTATCAAGCGATCAAATTATTTGTTGCTTTGACCCACCCTAATAGACCCCCTTTGACCCACCCCAAATAATAAAATATATGTTATAAAAAATTTGGCAAGCGTCGCMTTTAAAAAAGGCACAGAACAACGCTAGGAAAATAATAAGGAATGAACATTAGGGTGGGTAAAAAAAAATTCCTTATAATGAAAACAAAATAAAAATATATATATATATATTCATGTGCCTAAAACCCATTTTGCAGAGTACCAAGCGAAAAAAAATATTTCTCAAGTGTATAATTTTAAATTTGCTTATAATTTTAGAATAAAAACTGATTATTAATTTTATTTTCCGACAATTTCCAGTTGAAATATTTATTATTTATTTAAAAGAGTTGGCAACTCCGGAATTTATATGAAATTTATACAAAATAAATTGGACGTCTTTTAATATATTATTAGTTTCTTTAMAATTTTGAGAGAAAAAATCAATTATTTAATTTAAAAATTTGGCAACCCTGGAATGATCTTACGGTTTTTAMTATTTTATTTTAACAGCAACCAATTACCCAATTCAATCTCCTATTATTTATTTCTATTTTAAAAATTTAATCTATTGTTTGGCAACCCTGGTCATGCTGAAGTTCATAGTTTTTAAACATCTTCCTTAATTCACATTACATATTTTTGAAGCTTCACCGAAATATATATATCTCTATAAATTTTAAGTTTTCGTAATAATTTCAAATTAAAATAATATGGAAGAAATAAGTGGCAACCTTGATACTATTTTGACTAAATATTTTTATAAATTCTATGAAATTTAAAATATTTGGAATTGGAGCAGATGATGCATTAATATTTTGTTTCCTA
>NW_017535963.1:573316-579125 GCF_001853355.1 Bactrocera latifrons | reverse complement strand
AAATTATTTTAATTAAAATAAATTAATTATGTTAACTAAAAAAATTACACGACAACCCTGCATTKCGTTTAAGTTCATTCACAACTAATACAAATTTGAAAATAATAAAACATGATGCAACACCAGTTCACTTACCTCACCAGTTGTGGCCACATAGCCGGTGATGCCCACATTGATGGGGAATCGTGACTCATGCGGACTCGTACGTGACGTATTCTCCTCTTCACTGAGATCATTCGCTTCAAAATCGAACACACGCGAGAAGCTGCCCTTCGAAGCCTCGTGCAACAACAAGATCTGCACACGCTGGCACTGTATAAGACTTTGCATGTGTGTTAGTATACGGAATACCATATGCTCAATGGTGCTCTGCTCCTCGAAGATCATACGCGCCAAATCGAGTAAGACCTGATTGCGTTTKATTTCCAGTTGGGATTTCTCGTAAAGTTGAGCGTTACGCAAACCGATGCCGCAGAATTGCAAGTAAGAGGCAAACACCTGAAGAGAGCAGGCAATAGAGAGATATTGTAGTGGAAAGAGGGTGATAGAGAAAGAGATGGCGAAATGAAGAGTAAAACGTGATTTTGACACTGCATTAAATATTCATAAAAGTTAAATTAATATTATTTACTATTATTAATTCTGCTGTACCAACTACCGTTATAAAATTTTAATTTATGCACCAACTTCTAAAAATTGTTTCTCCTTTTCAAATACTGTTTGACTATAAAACTTAATTGACTAGTAAAATTCTCTAACATGGCCAACTACTTCRTACTGCAGCGCTCCACTTGCGGCCATGTGACCACGTGTCAGCCAGAGAATGGCAAACTTTTAGTGACGAAATTAAATTTTAAGTGCGACAAAGTTGTTAAAAGAAAGTTGTCTTTTGAGATTTTCCAGCGCCAATAAAAAYGAAAACATTACACCATTACACCCAAAGACAAATAAGGCGATAAAGTTTCTTTGAAGACAAGTTCGCATTTTACGCGCGCGTAGCATCGAGCGTTGTGGCCAACAAAGCGCGCAACCGATGAAAGGAATCGACCGGAAAATGGTTAATGTGCTGGAATGTGAGAAGTTCGCAACAATTCGCTCGCAGCGTTTGTGGTGCTGCCACCAGCAAGTAAAAGGCCATACGCTCGTTGTTATTGTACGCCGTGTGTGTATGCATGTGTGACATGGAGGAAAATAGCGCATAATAAAATGGTGCACAACAAGTGAGCGYCATAAAAAATTTAAGACTGTGTGCTGAGAAATTGAAAGCTGCGTGACATATTTGTAAATATATATATTTATCTGTACATGTATATAGTTGACACATACATATAATCCACTATTTACCACATATATTTCAAATTAGTAGTTCTTGCATCGCGGCTGAATTTAGCACAGTTATTTACTGTCACTTTGCCTTATGCGCCCGCTTACCCCCTTAACTTGGTGAGTTTCTTCATATAAAAGTTTATTGCTTATCAGTTCGCGACTTGCTTACCTTCTCATCGGCCTCAGTGAAGCATTCACCATTTAATTTATTAATGACCTGCGCCACACCGATTACGTCACCTGATGAATCCTTAATGGGCATACAGAGCAGTGCCTTCGTTCGATAGCCGGTTATGCTGTCAATTTCGCCATTGAAGCGCTCGTCCTRTGAATGGCATAAGTGGAAATGAGAAGTAAAGGTTTAGTAGTTAAATATAAAAAATGTTTATAAACTAATRACTGAACTATAATATAATAATAATTAAATGGTAATAGATTTTCTTAGAAATAATATATGTATATAAAGTCATAAAATTTTGGAAACTACAATTATATGCAAGGATTGTGAACGCTCTTTATGATACTGGAATGTAACTGAACAGTTAGTTACCATGACCTGAACGATCGGCGAAGCTTACCGAAAAGTGACCCTATAAAATACATATCGCCACCCAAAATATAAAATAACGTTACTTCGCTTTTCACAATAGAAACCATAAATATTGAAACCACATTTGAGTTTTGGTTATAAATTGGTTATACACTGGTTATCATACACACAAATTAGGGTTTTCCTTATACAATGGTTATAAGTACATTGRTTATTGTATCTGYATGTWTTGCATTTTAGGTGACCATATATAAATTATCAGTAMGATRAGCTAAATGTATATATACAAWGTAGTCCTCAGTTTTTGAGATACGGCTTTGAAATTTTCACCTGTCCTTTTCAACCAAAAAGCTGCTCCCGCGCCGGAACGGCTTGGAAACATTCAGAATCTAGTGCTTGTATAGAAAACTTTTTCATTTCACCGGAAATTTTAACGAAATTTTTCTTGGATCTGATAATTCTAAGACAATAAAGCGCTCTCGGAAGAAATTGTTCAGATCGAGTTACTTTAGCATATAGTTGCCATACAAACTGACTGATCAATGTACTCGAATATTTTCTATTGGTGAAGAGTAAAATTATAGACTCGATGCAAGCGAAGTTAAAGTTTTTTCTTGTCTATTTTGCCAGCCAGTCAGCTGACGCTCACCGCCGTTTGGAATAAATGCATTTACTATACTTAACAAGACACTTCCCACTTATTAAGAATTGCGCTGAGTGACAATATAATTAATGTGTAAAGTGTATAATTGATATCGGTTTATTATTTTCCTGTAATATTCCCCGCATTTAACTCATTTCCTTCCAACCAACCGGCAACCGGCCGACTACGGCACACTTTCGGGCATGTGCTTATAGCCAATCAAGAAAGTAAGTAGGTAATCGTCATGCACGGCACACTGCATTCAGAGAAAAGCCAATTACTCACGCAGTGTAAAGTGAAAATGTTGCAGTATTAAAAAAAGACACACATACGCGCATATATACCCATACATGTGGTATGATACGTAGAAATGTAAATGGATGACGCTCTCAACAGCTTCATCATAATCACGAGTGAATAGCGGTCGATAACGYTATCAGCGCTGCTTGAATTTTGAGTATTTATAACGTGGTGATAYATATATAAATATGCAGAAAGATGTTTATAGATTAATATTATATGTGTACATATKTATGTAGGTATATAAATATATATGTAAGTATTAAAATATTACCACATAGTCAGAATGTCTTAATGCGAAATTTGTATTTGCTTTGCTTTCATCATCAGCAGCACCGATTGGCTTTAGCACTGTTTGATGGAGTGTTACATTTTATTATTGCTTGCTTATCATTATTGTTTTTAATATTGCCCATCTATCTATCTATGACTATATCTAGTGTATGACTATATGTTTAATATTCTCACGTTTAGCTCCACGTTGTGCAAGCAAGTGTTTGAGATTATTCATAAGAATGATAAAGCGTTGTTGTCTGTGGCGAGTTAACTGTTTATTCATCAATATTGAACTCGAATAATCAAGTAAACAGCACAAAAGCTGATTTTAGATTTCAGCAAGGTTTATCAAAGTTAGAAAGAGCTACTAAAAAATTGTAATCCGTTCTCAAGGCTTTTATAATTGAATAACTTGTATTCGACTCAAACAACCTCCAGCTCGCTACTGCAAAACCAGATCTGCTACTGCCAATTAATAAGAACATACCCCTAAAAGTAAGTTTGCAAACGACTACGGATATTCTTAGGACACAAAAGGCACTACCTAGTGGTAAGACTGGACCCCAAACTAACCTTTTGGGTACAGATTCGGTATGCCGCAGGAAAGGCAGCGAAAATCACCTTCGAACTCAGCAGACCAATGGCCAATATAGTATGATCTAGCTAAGAAAAGGGGAGCTTCTAATGTCGACCACAATCAGCGTCCTATTATATGAAGTCCACCGCATCGCAGCCCTCAGAGCTGCATCAGCCTACCGAACAGAATCCAGCGATTTAATATTAGCTATAAGCGGTAATTCCCCAATTGGCCTTCTGCCTTACGAAAAGAAAAAGCCGTGAGAGCAGGGAAATTTGGGTAAATTTTTACACTACACTTGTATGCTAAATTAATTCCAATCGTCAAGCAATGTAACCCTAAAAATGAGAGAGAGAACAGGGAATTTTGGCTCGATTTTTACCCTACACATGTATGCTAAATTAATTCCAATCGTCAAGCAATGTAACCCTAAAAATTCTATGCTCTTTACTCATTTCGCTCACTACTTTACAAAATAAAAAAATTCTTATTTTCTTTTGACGTAAAAGTTTCAGTACTTCAAAATATATTATCACAACACTTATGCGTACATTTTCGAACTTCTAACATCAGAAGATTAATTGCTAAAAGCACTGACGACTGAACTCGTTAAGCTAGCTAAGCACTTACCAAAGCTTTACAATTCAACACATTATATAACATACTTGSACAGTGTTCCGGCCAAGGCAGTGCAACCAAGAATTGTAAGCAAGTGAAATGTAAAAAATTAAAATCTATCATTAATCTTTCTTGTACCTCTGCTTGTGAAATACCGTAAAATGCGCCGGAAGTAGCAAGCAGTTGAAAATATTTCTTTGCTGAGCCAAAGAGTTGCACACGCTTTCCTGCCGACAAGTAATGCCAGTTTGTATACGCAATAATGTAAATGTAGCTTGCTGCTGCATTTTATTTCGTTTCCTTACTACGACTTCTTAGTGAAGAAATCGAAAAGTTGCTGCTGACAAATAGTCACTGACCGGAACTTTGAGCTGTTTAAATTTTACTTTGATTCGTAAATCAAAATTGCCGCTCGTATAAATATGATTAATGATGCACATGGTGTSACAACGGAAGTAGCGATAAAAGTACACAAATGCGCACGAAATACTTAACTGGTACATTCATATGGTATAAGAGGAAAACATATGTGAGTAAGCAAAACTGAGTTGAAGAGTTATTTATGGGATGAAATTCAACTTTTTAATGCATGTATTTATGTCGTTTAGACTTTCAAACTTATTGTACGTCGAAGTAGAAACAAATTAAGATCTTTCACAAAATTATCGCTATTCATATATAAAATATATAGATTTTCCTGGAGGCATGGTTGTCAAAATAGCTGTGATGGCTAACCCATGTTTTGACATTTATATTGCAAACAGTGCGGAGATTAGGCTGTAAAAAGTATAAACAGTAGGAACTAACTCATTAAGCTTCCTAAGATTTAATCGCAGTGATCAAATTTTATCCAAACTGGAAATGTCATAACATTTTTTTCAATATTTTCTTTGAAAACAGAGTTCTATACCTACAAAACAAATACCCTATAAAATGTAAATAAATTTATATATATTTTTTTTTTCTTTTAGAATATAACCCAATTTTGAAGTATCAGATTATTATATTATCTCTGATTCAAAAAACTTAACTATCAATATTATGTCCTTGCATTTTCTTTAAAATTTCCAATTGCTTACCTGATATGCATCTGGTATATTAACTGGTTCACCGCTCTCGGCCACATGACCAGCAATGCCCGAACCCCAAGCAACGCGTACTTCTTCCTGCTGTTCCATCTCTTCCACGGTGCTGCGTGGACAKACGTCGAACAGTTTAGATACGAGACATCTAAAGGCGAAAATACGGGATTGAACAAAATATAAAATAAATACTTTGAAGAGATATTTATAATGAAATTGTTCAACAATTAATTTCATTTGCGCTATTACAAAAATAGTTTTAGAAAAKTAATTGCAGTTTCTTCTAAGTGCAGTGCTTCTAAGAAAATTTTAATTTTATGATTTATACAACTGAACTAATTGATAAATTAAACTATTCCGAATAAAACAAAAATTAGAAAACTAACAAAAAATAAAATAAATAAAAAATTATGATAAATTAAAGAAAAATTAAAAAC
>NW_017535963.1:556924-571541 GCF_001853355.1 Bactrocera latifrons | reverse complement strand
ATTTGCTAATTTAACTTTGAGTTGGCACAAAATATACAAAATCACACCTTTTAAATCAAATGATTATCATGACAACTCTTTACTATCATACCTTGTACATTGCTAATCAAAAGACATACTTTGCTTTTATGCACGAACAAAATATTCTCAAATTTTATCTAAAGTGTTATTTCTGTGTCTGCAACACCGAAATTTTCAGCCCAAAAAGGATATTTACACACTCTGCGTGCACACGTGGCRTATACGTAACCACCTGCTCATAACTAACACTGCCCATAAGCAATAGCTCAATAACAAAAGGTAGCCTTTAATCAACTAAAAATACATTTGATACTCAAAATACCAATACTAGTGCCATAAACAAAAACAAAGCACCATCACCATTAATGGCCACTAAGCCATTACAAGGGCCAGCGAACACGCAACACTTAGTCTGCCTACGAAATATACGAAATTTCAAGTTACTGTTTTTGCGCTTGCCAAACTCAAATTCGCAATTCTGCTTTAATGCTATGCCGCCCGCTTTAATTAAGCACTACACACCACCGTACTGTGCTTATAGTGCTAACAACCGCGCTACTCTTAATGTATACATTCAATACACGCTGCCATTATTGTTGTCCACTGCAAGAGACATTGTAGTTGAGACAAAATGAGACAATACCTTACCAGTTCAAAAATGAGCTCTTTCTCATCCAACGCCTTCAATTCGTTGCGTGATAAACGTTGCGGCCGATAATAGCCCATTGTGCCGAAACTGTGCGCCGTCTGTCCATGATGATGATGATGATAGTGATGAGCACCGAGTGTGCTCGTACCATTGGCAGCATTATAGTTGCCATTGCCAGCGCCAATGTTATTGCCATTACTCGCACCACCAATGCCGCCCATATTGCTGCTGTTTGTTGAGCAATCATTTTGTGTGCCTACACTTAAGAATGTCGGTGTACCGTCAATGGTGTTGACAATTGGCTTCAGCAGACCGCCGCGTTCAAATTCATGTGCTGATATTTTTCTGCAAGCCAATTGCAATCGTTSACGTATGTGTGTGTATGTGYGRGTTTGTAGCGGATTCACGTGCGCARCGAGTGTTTGAATTTCCATTGATGCCAAGAATAACACACCAACGGCCAGCCGCATTCAGGGAAATTCATGGAAATTATTACGAATCAGCAAGTAGCAGTGTAGAGTCATACAGCGGAAAATATGAAAAATAGAGAAATAAATATTATTTAATTAATAAGTCATGTGCACAATAATGAGCTCGGTGGGCAAGATTTCACGAGAACCACTCAACCGATCTTCGTGAAATTTTGTGCAGGTCTTTGAGATACATTTCTTAAAGACTTGGACGAGGTTTTTTTTATCGATAGCAACTATTTAAAAAAAAAACTCAAATTTTCCACTGAATTTTTTCAAATTTCATTTTTTTTTTTTTAATGTAAAAATGTCTGCTAAAACACCAATTTTCAGTTTTTTTTTCAAGTTCTGAACTGCGTTGTTAATAATGCTTTTAACAATAAGAAAATCTAGTAAAATATTTCATTTTTTATATGAGAAAAAAATTTTGAAAAATACTGATTTTWCCCGAGTAAACCCATGTAACCCTTTAAGCAAGATTGATTAAAAACAACACAGTCTTTATCTATCGCCAAATTTAAGCCAGCAGGGCAGTATATCAACAGATTATAACCACAATAGGATACACAACAACAAATATATATGAGTGCACACAGTTGAACGATGGCTTGAGGCAGCACTGAAATTATTTTTTGCGGTTAGCAACTCAACTTTTCTGGGCCATTACACCATTTATCTGCTAATATTGCCTGCCTGCCACTCAACAAAATGGCTAAGTAAACATAKAAATAAAAAAAAAGCAACAGAAAGCAGAATGTCAGAGTACACTTCATCAACTCGAAGCTTTGCCGTACCAACACTAGCGCACAAGTCAAACCAATAATRGCACACATATACAAATATATGTATGGGGTGTGTAACCGGCACTTGCGTGGATCGCTGCTATTGTTGTTGTATGTACATTTAATAAGTACCAAACAGCAAACAGCTGTGCGTTGAAATGAAGGACAATCAACCGTAGATAATAGACCATAGAACATAGGCAACAAGCTACTGGCAACATAACAACAGCACAAGAGCGCTGTGGACAAACAGCTATGGCGTCTAAAATAGCAAACACATAAAAGAGGAGCAACAGCACTAGTGTTGAAAAAGCCAAAGGGCGTTAAATGAAATATGTGCGTTGCATAGGTCAAAAAATCATGCTTGGCTTTGAGGCAACGCATGAACATAACTGGGTGTAGCAAGCACATATCTGCTATAGAAATGTGGAATATGCTAAGTCAGCTATATTTAGCTTTTATCATCGATACAGTACAATACATTTATTAATAGCATAATCTGTTGGGGTAATATTACAAATTTCTCATTAAAAGCATGCCAGTTTCGATTTCAATGAAGAGGTCTGGCTGCATGTGAAATAAAACGTCTACACTCRGTCGGCGTATGCTCTAGTGGTAAATATTGATTTGTCGGCGATTACTCATACACATATATACACATATGCTGATATATGAGGGGATTACGACGAGTGAATATATGGTTCATATAGGGTATAGCTCAAGCAGCTTAGCTAATGCTAATAATGAATATATCAGGTATAAAACAGGGTGGTTTAGCTTTAAAGACGACATCTCGAGTGTCAGGAAAATAATTTTAAATTAAAAATTTTTTACTGAAAAAACCTGCACATATTTTTCAACTAATTATCAGGTATACTTTGTTACATGCTTCTTTATAATTTTAAATATTAATTTTCATTTTAAAAATATTTTTTGTTTTATAATTTTCCACAGTAACAATCGTTTCATGGATTTTTCTCTGCTTTTAGCAGTCTTAAAAAAAGATTTTCGCAAGTATAAATGCATAAAATTCACATTTTTCAATTCTGCGACTTACCTCACCGGCGTTGTCGCTCCCGATCCACCTCGTGATGAGCAACTCTGTCCATTTGTATGTGTAGGTGAGCCAGTCAACGAGACATCATTGCCAGCTGTAGTGGCATGTGAAACGAGCCAAGCATCAACTACCTGACGTGTGGCTTTTCTGCAAAGAGAAATCAGAAAAAGATGAAAAATTGTTGACAAATAGATTTTTTTTATTGTTGTATTTAGGGTTTTCATAAGGTCTCATAAAGTTATAAGTTATAACGATTCGAAAACATAGCTTTGAAAATTGTAAATGTGTAAGTTCATTTTTGTATGACATCCAACAACAATTTTTTTAAACAAGTGTAAACATCTTTAATTTTACGATTTTATAATGCTTTACGACGGGTTGTGAGTACCCCAATTATAAAAGTCATAAAAAGTTGAAGAACTTTTCTTTTATTTTTTTAAACAAAATTCATGAAAATTATTACAATCAGCCTTGAAGAAGTGTTGGCGAAAATTTAGTGAACTTTTGCAACACGAGTGTTGTTGTTGTTGAAGTGACAGAAAACATTCTTCGAATAATTACGAGGAATGGTGCCGAGTTACTAGTGCTTGGACAGTCTGGGTTCGTTCGGGTTACTTGGACTCGACTAACGTAGAACCGGTAATATCCATCTGTCAAGGGTTTGAGTTATTAGGCTTATAATATATATTTTAGAGCAAAAGAAATTGTCTCACAGACAATTTATAATTATGTTCAACAACTTTATTTTCTCTTTTATTCCTCTCTTTCTCAACTGCTCCTTCCGTGCTTGAAATTTCAAGTTTCACTAGTTTTCTTATACAAATCTGTTTAAGGACTAYTTAAAAAAAAAAAAAGCAAAAGCAATTTATTTACCATAGAAACAACATAAAAGTAGAAAACCTTTGACATGAAAGCAATATTGTCACACAAAATACTAAACTATTTCTCAATCCCCAAGCAAAAATAGAGAACAAGATACCTATCAATCACTCTCCCAAAACCAAAAATCAGCACTTCAATGAGTTCAAGGACAATGTGTTAAATTTTCAAACTTCTCTACTGCCAATTATACGCTATTTATTGATGTCGAATATATGCGCACAGYTTGATAGGTCCTTTCTTCGCTTCAATGCAGCTAACAAAGTCAACTTCTTTGAAAAACATTGCAGCTGGGTGCACTTCAAAAGCTATAGCCAGCAACACAAAGGCAAACATAACTAAATAAATATTATTTTATTTTATTTTAGATATTTTGTTTGTTGTTTATTGCACACAAAAAGCTGTTTGCCCAACGAGGCAGCTGCATTGCCGACCGCAGGACGAAAATAATAAATTTTGCGAGAACAAATCAAAATATGACAAGAGCATGACAGCGTCAATAAATCATTCAAGCTAAATAAAAAAAGATGACACGCACATGCATATRCGTGTATGTGCATATGTTTATAATAAATAAATTGCAAAGATTTGCACATATATATAATGTAATTGCCTGCCAAAAGCGCAGAAATTGACTGCAGTGACCCAAATTTCAAAATTTTATCTAAACTCATAAATTGTGACACTGTTGTTTATTTTTTGCTTTTTTTCGAGTTTCTGTTTTTGTTTTTCTAAGCGCTTATACTTTTACTGCAATTACTTCAGCAAATATTTGCACAGGCTCACTAAAGTTGGCTCTAAAGTTGGTTGTTGTTGTTCAAATATTTATTTTTGTTGTTGTCCAAATGTTTTTTTTTTATTGTTTTTTGTGTTGCTCTTAAGTGAGCAGTGAGCAAGTGGCTTTACAGTTTTGCCGAAGCCTAAGCCTAAGCTGCGCCATTGTTCATTTTCCACTTCACGGCGGTTACTCATACGCCATGGCAGCAAATTTATTCAGTTGGCAAAGTGGCTGCATTTTACTTTTTTGATGCAGTTATGATTGTATGGAGTACACGTTATAAATATACAGTATTTTATTCGACTTAACGGTACTCTTATGTACAGTTATATACCATTATTCTTAAAAAGTTGCATTATAGAAATCTTGTCTTATTTAGTATTGGGCAACAACGTTGTGTGGCAAAAGCGACGGTGCATATTTTATGAATAATATATTTATGAAAAATCGCTGAAATAATTAAGAATTCAGATAACGTCACTCAGAGAGAGTAGGGTCATTTGGCCGCAAAATAACACTTTCTTAAGTCTTCTGTTTTAGGGACAGTCTGCATACTCTCAACTTTTTCCGTGATATGTGACCAATAATTTAATACAGAATCCCTTATTTATTACCAAATTAACTCCACGACTCCAATTATGCGCACTTCTCTTTAACCCCGGTGACAAAAATTACCGCTCTCCAATATKCATACATTTTCCTAATTTGCAAACATTTCCTTCATCACACACGCTTTTCTAATAAAAGTCAAATACAATGCTATAAATAACAATCTTATACAAAATAGCCAATAATGGTGCAATATTCGACACCCCGCAAAAACCCAGCGAGTATATATACAAAGCAATCACATTCGCCAGCTGCTGTTGCTAAATCTCACACAATGCGGATTTATGCAAATCAGATGGACAAAAGCGCACAAAAATGTCCATAATTTATAACCAATATACTCACTAGTGACCGCATACACAGACAGATATCACCATAAATACATATACCAACACATACATATAAGCTCAACCGAACCCTGCGAATATCACCCCAAATTGATTTTTTTGCTAAATGTTTGTAACAAGCAAGCGGCTAATATATATAAAAATATTTTTAAACACCATAAAAAAGCATTAATGCACATTCCTACATGCGTGCACACGCACATAACATACACCCTCTCCTTTTTCCCACATTCATAAATTTTCTTTTTATTAATGGCCAATTTATGGGGCAGCTTATTCGACTTCCGCATGAAGGAGTTTCCACTTTTCCTTTTCTTTTTTTGCTGTTTTGGTCCTTTTTTCAGCATTCCGCTCAATTTTTTCCCCACCTTCAATTAAATCTTCACACTCGCAGCATTGACTCTCGCGCCACATTGCTTGCCAGCAATTGAAATTTTATATTCATGCGCACTTTTTCACACTTGCCTGATTTTTTTAACACTTTAATACAATATTTATTTTCATATTATTGCATTTTATTCAGTTATTTTTATTTCTGCTTTGCGTCACTTTGGTCTCATATTCCCTTTATTGCTGCGGCGCGTGTTCGTTGGCGGACTCAATATCATTTGAATTCATTTCACTTACTTGCATAACGAAACATTATTACAGCTGCTCGTGTTGGCGCTAATAAATTGATTGACATTGTAATATCCTTTAATATCCTGATTCCGTAGGACACAATTTATGGCAATTCTATTTTTATGCCCGCCGTTCACTTCTCATACCACTAAGTTATTTTGTGTGCGATTGGTTTTTGAATGTATGTGTGTATTGCTGAGGGATATGGGATTGGTTGCTTCGGGGTGGTAAAAGGAAGTTGTCAAAATTAGTGTCACTCTTGGGTGAACATGAAGTTTTTCGGTGCTTCTTAACAATTAATTTTAAAATTAATATAAAAATTATAAACTAAAGGTTTTTTGCTTATCTTTTGTCTTAGCAAAGACACGAACCACCACGGAGATTATTTCTAAGTAAAAATTCACGAGAGGATCGATTTTTCTACTGAGAGGGTATATGGAATTCAACTGTAGTAATCCAATTGGAAATAACTTCCACATTCGGATCTTCATAGCAGACACATATAGTATACCAACTTCTCAATCACATATATATAAGAGTGCATTAATCAGACAATTATTGGATTTTTACAGCGCAAACTTTCCACAATAATTTGTGGCCTTACTTGCTGAAAATTAAGATCAGCTTAGCTTTTCCCTTAGCAGAGACACGAACCATCAGCTTATCGGGAGAGTTCTCAAGCAAAAATTTACTATAGCAATTATTTTATGCTCAGAGGATTTGGAAAAAAAAATTATCAAAACGAGAACGCGTAAATTTTTACAAATTCAGGAGAGAAATACTAAAAGCAATTTCGATCGATTTTATACTTAAAAAATCCTGTCAATTGCAATAAATCTCTTGGACAGATGTACGTTGGTCTTTCCTGCTGAATATTTAAGAAATAGCTCAATAAGGTTAATTTTCTTTCAAATTAAATATACAAAAGAGTCCTTTTATACTAAAAAAAAAAGCCCACTTATTTAACATTTTTCATATTTTGTAAACCACAACTGTCTTTTGAAGAATGAAAAAAGCTTAGAAGCTAGCCAAGAAAATTTTCAATCTTGATTGCATTTTGTACACTGTTGCCAAGCAAACACATCCACATGTACACAAATGTACTACATCCATGTAAGTTTAACACAGACATACTTTTTATCTAACAGTCAGTCCTGCTATGTTAAAGGAGGAGTTGCAAGGCAAAAAATATATAATATTAATACTTCGAGGTATATTAACGCGCACATGCAATTCGCTCGCATGCTCTGCATATGAATATACGATACGAGTATATTACGCTGTATTGTCAAACTCACAATAGTCTCGTATTTATGGCAATACTATAAATATTTATACAAAAAAGCATGAGAACCCAGTTGTGCACTCACAGAGAAACACATCTATATTTATGTACTCTTGTATTTAAGCTCCTTAAGCTGCTACTTCTTCTTATATAAGCACGATTATTAGGATTTTCTACAAGGTCAAGCTTAAGACAATCACTTCGAAGCTCTGCTGCTGCGCAACTCTTTCATACATTTAGCTAGCTAATCCTTTATTTGCTTGTATTTATTAATTTCTGAGCTCATTTTGCGCTCAACCCCGGCATAATCGCGCCAGTCACCCACTCTTTGGCATATCCTTTACCCGCTTACCTTATGAAATAATCCTGTACAAATTCTTGATTCTCATCCATCCACGCCTCCATGCGCGCCTGTTCGGCATCGTAGCCCTTTTGTGTTGTATGCTGCATGGTGTGCGGGTTTTGTTGTTGCTGTTGGTGATGATGATATTGATTTTGTGTAGTTTGCAGTTGCAGGGGGACACCGGTACGCTGATTTAACGCATTGGCGTTTTCAAAGCTGACGCAYCCTGTGCCCCCCTGCTCCGCCGCTGGCATACGACCGGTGTGATGGTAATGATGTGTTGTTGTTTGGCACTGCGTACTCGGCTCCTCAATGCTTCGCAGCTGTAGGCCTGCAAAAAAAGAAAGATGACGGGAAATAATTATTGACTCACTTCAAAGAACTAAATTTTGAAAAAAAAATCAAAATGTTGTACAATTAAGATCTTTTAGAAATTTTTTTAGGCCTTTTTGGTTTAGTCTCCGCTAAAATTATTTATTTTATGTCAAAAACTTTATTTCAAATAGCGCCTAAATGCAGACAACGCTTTTTTTTATGTCCACAAATATTTGTTTAACTCAACATCCTTTCCTGAGATTTATACCAACAGGTTAGTATTTTTTTCTTATTCCTTTTTTTGCAATTTTTAATGCCTTTATATGTTATGAATGTTTCTAACGGGTGACCCAGGTACTTTTTCCTATAGCATTTTTTGACAGATCAAACGTCGTGTCAAGCTGTTAKGWTATTTTTTACCAGGACGCTAAAAAGAAAGGGAAAAAACCGATAGCCAACAGATATTCCAAACTCCAGTGCATTTATTATTTATGAGAAATATATCGAYGARTTTTTACAYATATTTATATGTATATTTGATGTATATATCTTAGAGAGATCACTAAGAGTTATATTTGTAATAATTCACGTTAATAATGAAGCTACCCCGCAGAGCCACAAATTCTCGACATAAGCCTCTTCAGTAAAAAAAAATACCTCTTGTTACACACATAACGTATACCACAAACACGTATACTCCTTTCATTCATATCCCCCTCGATCCACAAACAGTATTCCATAGTGAGCGAACTGCAATTTGAATGCATAAAGGATTAAATAAAATTAGTACGAGCAAAGCTTTAACAAGGGCAAACCACTAGGGTGCGACACCAATTGGGTTTGGCAGCAGCAATAACAGCAAAAACAGAAACAAACCGCCGGCATATCACACATTCCCAAGCAGCCAGAGAACTCGTTAAAATCATTTGTGCCACACTAGCAAGTTTAAATAATTTTTATACGCGCGCACATATACACACAACTGCATGTGTGTGTGTNTTGCCTGCCAAAAGCGCAGAAATTGACTGCAGTGACCCAAATTTCAAAATTTTATCTAAACTCATAAATTGTGACACTGTTGTTTATTTTTTGCTTTTTTTCGAGTTTCTGTTTTTGTTTTTCTAAGCGCTTATACTTTTACTGCAATTACTTCAGCAAATATTTGCACAGGCTCACTAAAGTTGGCTCTAAAGTTGGTTGTTGTTGTTCAAATATTTATTTTTGTTGTTGTCCAAATGTTTTTTTTTTATTGTTTTTTGTGTTGCTCTTAAGTGAGCAGTGAGCAAGTGGCTTTACAGTTTTGCCGAAGCCTAAGCCTAAGCTACGCCATTGTTCATTTTCCACTTCACGGCGGTTACTCATACGCCATGGCAGCAAATTTATTCAGTTGGCAAAGTGGCTGCATTTTACTTTTTTGATGCAGTTATGATTGTATGGAGTACACGTTATAAATATACAGTATTTTATTCGACTTAACGGTACTCTTACGTACAGTTATATACCATTATTCTTAAAAAGTTGCATTATAGAAATCTTGTCTTATTTAGTATTGGGCAACAACGTTGTGTGGCAAAAGCGACGGTGCATATTTTATGAATAATATATTTATGAAAAATCGCTGAAATAATTAAGAATTAAGATAACGTCACTCAGAGAGAGTAGGGTCATTTGGCCGCAAAATAACACTTTCTTAAGTCTTCTGTTTTAGGGACAGTCTGCATACTCTCAACTTTTTCCGTGATATGTGACCAATAATTTAATACAGAATCCCTTATTTATTACCAAATTAACTCCACGACTCCAATTATGCGCACTTCTCTTTAACCCCGGTGACAAAAATTACCGCTCTCCAATATTCATACATTTTCCTAATTTGCAAACATTTCCTTCATCACACACGCTTTTCTAATAAAAGTCAAATACAATGCTATAAATAACAATCTTATACAAAATAGCCAATAATGGTGCAATATTCGACACCCCGCAAAAACCCAGCGAGTATATATACAAAGCAATCACATTCGCCAGCTGCTGTTGCTAAATCTCACACAATGCGGATTTATGCAAATCAGATGGACAAAAGCGCACAAAAATGTCCATAATTTATAACCAATATACTCACTAGTGACCGCATACACAGACAGATATCACCATAAATACATATACCAACACATACATATAAGCTCAACCGAACCCTGCGAATATCACCCCAAATTGATTTTTTTGCTAAATGTTTGTAACAAGCAAGCGGCTAATATATATAAAAATATTTTTAAACACCATAAAAAAGCATTAATGCACATTCCTACATGCGTGCACACGCACATAACATACACCCTCTCCTTTTTCCCACATTCATAAATTTTCTTTTTATTAATGGCCAATTTATGGGGCAGCTTATTCGACTTCCGCATGAAGGAGTTTCCACTTTTCCTTTTCTTTTTTTGCTGTTTTGGTCCTTTTTTCAGCATTCCGCTCAATTTTTTCCCCACCTTCAATTAAATCTTCACACTCGCAGCATTGACTCTCGCGCCACATTGCTTGCCAGCAATTGAAATTTTATATTCATGCGCACTTTTTCACACTTGCCTGATTTTTTTAACACTTTAATACAATATTTATTTTCATATTATTGCATTTTATTCAGTTATTTTTATTTCTGCTTTGCGTCACTTTGGTCTCATATTCCCTTTATTGCTGCGGCGCGTGTTCGTTGGCGGACTCAATATCATTTGAATTCATTTCACTTACTTGCATAACGAAACATTATTACAGCTGCTCGTGTTGGCGCTAATAAATTGATTGACATTGTAATATCCTTTAATATCCTGATTCCGTAGGACACAATTTATGGCAATTCTATTTTTATGCCCGCCGTTCACTTCTCATACCACTAAGTTATTTTGTGTGCGATTGGTTTTTGAATGTATGTGTGTATTGCTGAGGGATATGGGATTGGTTGCTTCGGGGTGGTAAAAGGAAGTTGTCAAAATTAGTGTCACTCTTGGGTGAACATGAAGTTTTTCGGTGCTTCTTAACAATTAATTTTAAAATTAATATAAAAATTATAAACTAAAGGTTTTTTGCTTATCTTTTGTCTTAGCAAAGACACGAACCACCACGGAGATTATTTCTAAGTAAAAATTCACGAGAGGATCGATTTTTCTACTGAGAGGGTATATGGAATTCAACTGTAGTAATCCAATTGGAAATAACTTCCACATTCGGATCTTCATAGCAGACACATATAGTATACCAACTTCTCAATCACATATATATAAGAGTGCATTAATCAGACAATTATTGGATTTTTACAGCGCAAACTTTCCACAATAATTTGTGGCCTTACTTGCTGAAAATTAAGATCAGCTTAGCTTTTCCCTTAGCAGAGACACGAACCATCAGCTTATCGGGAGAGTTCTCAAGCAAAAATTTACTATAGCAATTATTTTATGCTCAGAGGATTTGGAAAAAAAAATTATCAAAACGAGAACGCGTAAATTTTTACAAATTCAGGAGAGAAATACTAAAAGCAATTTCGATCGATTTTATACTTAAAAAATCCTGTCAATTGCAATAAATCTCTTGGACAGATGTACGTTGGTCTTTCCTGCTGAATATTTAAGAAATAGCTCAATAAGGTTAATTTTCTTTCAAATTAAATATACAAAAGAGTCCTTTTATACTAAAAAAAAAAGCCCACTTATTTAACATTTTTCATATTTTGTAAACCACAACTGTCTTTTGAAGAATGAAAAAAGCTTAGAAGCTAGCCAAGAAAATTTTCAATCTTGATTGCATTTTGTACACTGTTGCCAAGCAAACACATCCACATGTACACAAATGTACTACATCCATGTAAGTTTAACACAGACATACTTTTTATCTAACAGTCAGTCCTGCTATGTTAAAGGAGGAGTTGCAAGGCAAAAAATATATAATATTAATACTTCGAGGTATATTAACGCGCACATGCAATTCGCTCGCATGCTCTGCATATGAATATACGATACGAGTATATTACGCTGTATTGTCAAACTCACAATAGTCTCGTATTTATGGCAATACTATAAATATTTATACAAAAAAGCATGAGAACCCAGTTGTGCACTCACAGAGAAACACATCTATATTTATGTACTCTTGTATTTAAGCTCCTTAAGCTGCTACTTCTTCTTATATAAGCACGATTATTAGGATTTTCTACAAGGTCAAGCTTAAGACAATCACTTCGAAGCTCTGCTGCTGCGCAACTCTTTCATACATTTAGCTAGCTAATCCTTTATTTGCTTGTATTTATTAATTTCTGAGCTCATTTTGCGCTCAACCCCGGCATAATCGCGCCAGTCACCCACTCTTTGGCATATCCTTTACCCGCTTACCTTATGAAATAATCCTGTACAAATTCTTGATTCTCATCCATCCACGCCTCCATGCGCGCCTGTTCGGCATCGTAGCCCTTTTGTGTTGTATGCTGCATGGTGTGCGGGTTTTGTTGTTGCTGTTGGTGATGATGATATTGATTTTGTGTAGTTTGCAGTTGCAGGGGGACACCGGTACGCTGATTTAACGCATTGGCGTTTTCAAAGCTGACGCAYCCTGTGCCCCCCTGCTCCGCCGCTGGCATACGACCGGTGTGATGGTAATGATGTGTTGTTGTTTGGCACTGCGTACTCGGCTCCTCAATGCTTCGCAGCTGTAGGCCTGCAAAAAAAGAAAGATGACGGGAAATAATTATTGACTCACTTCAAAGAACTAAATTTTGAAAAAAAAATCAAAATGTTGTACAATTAAGATCTTTTAGAAATTTTTTTAGGCCTTTTTGGTTTAGTCTCCGCTAAAATTATTTATTTTATGTCAAAAACTTTATTTCAAATAGCGCCTAAATGCAGACAACGCTTTTTTTTATGTCCACAAATATTTGTTTAACTCAACATCCTTTCCTGAGATTTATACCAACAGGTTAGTATTTTTTTCTTATTCCTTTTTTTGCAATTTTTAATGCCTTTATATGTTATGAATGTTTCTAACGGGTGACCCAGGTACTTTTTCCTATAGCATTTTTTGACAGATCAAACGTCGTGTCAAGCTGTTAKGWTATTTTTTACCAGGACGCTAAAAAGAAAGGGAAAAAACCGATAGCCAACAGATATTCCAAACTCCAGTGCATTTATTATTTATGAGAAATATATCGAYGARTTTTTACAYATATTTATATGTATATTTGATGTATATATCTTAGAGAGATCACTAAGAGTTATATTTGTAATAATTCACGTTAATAATGAAGCTACCCCGCAGAGCCACAAATTCTCGACATAAGCCTCTTCAGTAAAAAAAAATACCTCTTGTTACACACATAACGTATACCACAAACACGTATACTCCTTTCATTCATATCCCCCTCGATCCACAAACAGTATTCCATAGTGAGCGAACTGCAATTTGAATGCATAAAGGATTAAATAAAATTAGTACGAGCAAAGCTTTAACAAGGGCAAACCACTAGGGTGCGACACCAATTGGGTTTGGCAGCAGCAATAACAGCAAAAACAGAAACAAACCGCCGGCATATCACACATTCCCAAGCAGCCAGAAAACTCGTTAAAGTCATTTGTGCCACACTAGCAAGTTTAAATAATTTTTATACGCGCGCACATATACACACAACTGCATGTGTGTGTGTATATATTATGCATGTGAATATAGAAATGGGAAAATGCCAGCGCATTCATATGAGCAAATTTTATTTCTCCGACCATTGCAGCACTCAAATTAACACACAAATGTTGGCTATAGTATTGRCATATATCATATATGATACATACATAAATACATGCATATATACGTATGTGTTTCGCATACGAATCAAAGTTGTGTGTAAAAAAGTTTCCTGTTTGCGTTTTTGTAGACTTTCCATCACCGCTTCCTGCATTTTTTCGCTTTTTTTGTTTTTTTTGCTTGCACCCTACCTTCATATGAAACACATGCTCGCGTGTGTGTTCTCAAATTTGCAACAAAAAAACAGGCAAACTCAAGCACACACTCAGCTCTCGTATGAAATGAAATTTTTATGCATTAGTGTGTGAAAAGTTAACCGTTTGCAGAAAGTTCCTATGCCACTGATTTATTTTTTGTTGATTCGCATTTAAAGGAAGTAAAGCAGTTAGTCAGCGTTGAGTTCTAATGCATTTGCTAACTTGACAGCAAACGCGCATTTTTGTTGTTGCAACCTTTATTTGTTATGTTGGTTTTACACTTCCATTAACRACCCACGAATTTTTGCTGCACAAAAGTGCTTAATTACAAATCTCTGAACTTCGTTTGAGTACTTTGTTTAGAGAATTTTGTTTTAATTTCCGTTTAAAATTTGTTTTGTTTTTTTTTTTCGTAAAAATATTATGCTTTGCTCTCACTAAAGACAGATAGAGGAGTAGTAGACAGCAACTAGTACCTATATG
>NW_017535963.1:552794-556376 GCF_001853355.1 Bactrocera latifrons | reverse complement strand
CTTCTAAGATATTGTATCAAAGTGTCAATACAAACTTTTTTCTACACATATATGCATATATATTTCAAAATGCTTGAAAAAAACTTCGACTTTAGAAATTTTAATTTTGAATCAAAGCCTTTCGTACAGCCTTAAACTGGTTTCAAAAACTTGAAATTTTTCYTAAGTGATTTTTATATACCAACCCTACCACTGAAACCACTCAATAAAGCACTTTAAATTCTCGCAGTATATAAAAAATGCGTACATACTCAAAAATCCCAAGAGTTTTTGTGGCCACCACTTTCACCGACGCCAAAATTTGCTGGCAATGCGCTTAACTGCATTTTTTCATCGCCATAGCTATGCCGTTTGTGCGAATATGTGTTTGYTTAGCTAACGTTTATTCCTGCATGTATCCTTTTTGTATGCAGAATTTTATAGAGACATATTTTTGATGAAATATATGTGTCAGCGCATATCCTGTACTGGAACACTTCTTTGTTTTTTTTTTTCTTTTTCAGCAGCAACCATGTATGCATGCCARCGGCATTCCACGCTGTGACATCCTGTTGGCCTTTTTCGCGTTTTTGCGTGTGCCATTTCTAAGTTACGAGTATTTTTATGCCATGGGATTTTCTTTGCATATCACAAAATATTCGCGGAATGGCATTTGAAGCACTTTGCCGTTTTTKTAGTGCACTTTAATGCACACACAGACGCGGCAGCATACAAACACTAGTTGATTTACAATTTTTTATACGATTTTCATTTCGTTGCACTCAAATTTTATTTTATGTAATAAAATATAAATAAAATGAAAATTACAGCAGTTAGTAAAGCAAAGCAAAGTGCACTTAGCAGCGCTGACAAAAATGTTTTCACCCATGAAAAATGGAAGAGACACTAACAGTGTGCATTATTGAAATGCGTCGAGGAGGCCAGTGGCAATATCAGATTGCATGCGATTGCACCTCGATGCACAAAAAAAAACAAAGTTACTTATACACCATTTCATGCAGAAAAATTCATTTAAAAAAAATTTGAAAATATGTTACCCATTAGCGGTGTAGGACAGACTGTTTGTGCCTATGGAGATATACCATACCATTYCTGACTTGATTTATGAACAGCTGCTGTATGCTGTTATGTTTACTGAATGGATAATTCTTCGCCTTTATGAAAAAAAAMACAAAAAACAAAACCTACTTGAGCCCAAATTAACGGAAATGAGAGAAAGTTTTTGTTATTTTGTTACAAAATTGTCAGACAACTTGATAAACTTGTTGAAAGTTCAAACTGTTTCTGGTTTTGCATTTTTTTTGGAGCTTTTCCATTAAAATATATTAAAGGAAGGCAGAAAATTGTCTTTAGAAGTATTTACGCGAATTTGTAGAAAATTTAAATTGAAAAATCAAACTTTAAGCAAAATTTTCTATAATAAATATGGTAAWAAATTTAGTCTTTTATAAGTAACCTGCCATAAAAAGGGATTAACTCGGCAAAAATACATTTTTGACTCATTTGAAGGAAAGAGCTGAAGCTTTTCCTAAATTGCTTAAATCTCTGAAGCAAGACAATTTTTCTCAGCTCACGAGAACCGCAAATGAAAAATAAAATACTAACTTTTCTCTTCATACATCACATCATATATATGTATATATATGTACACACTTTTACATATATATAGTGGTGCATAAAATAATAATACTCTGTGTTGCCATTAATRTTACTCATACGCAGTGTATACCTATAGGTATTATTAACCAGCCCATTAAAAAAAACGTCATAGGTAATATTTTTGCTAAAACTAAGGTTTTCTATAAAATACATAATTAAATTATCTGCTAAGGACATATGTATGTATATTTGAAAGCTGCTGCTAGCTTTTTTAAGAAATGTTACTCATACGACGTGTATCACCTACGTTCACACTATGTATCTAACTAATTCAGACAAAACTAGAGCTTCCAACCAGCTAAAAATTAATAATTCATTTACACTAAGCTATTAATTATATTATAATTGGCTTAATACGTTTGTTGTCTAGAGCTGGTAACAGTTGTAAAGTTCAACAATTCTAAATATTAAATTATAAATGCTTTCCACTAATACAGTTCTAGAAGCATAAAAGGGTATACAAATATCTGTATCCTTTAGTAATCCTAATCTGACAATATATTTGGTAGTTCTAGCACTGGCTTGGAGAATGATATGAGCCAAATTTCGTGGAGGTATCCTGTGTTTTCAGAACAAGGACTTCAGCACTTAAATATCTCTACATACCCTCTTACACTTTTCCTAATTTGCTGCAACACTGTTATCATCAGTGCATTTCAATAACTGTTTTCGTCACAAAAGTTGCACCCAGCAACCACCCCGAGGTTCAGAGTATTTCTGCTCACCTGATACCGGCGAACTGTTCGCCGTATTTGTTGGTGTTGTAGCGGCCGTTGCAGCTGTTGTGGCGCTATTAGCTGTTGTCGTTGTTGCTGTWSCCGTTGTATTCTTATTTGTCTTATTCTTTTTGTARCGACATCCACGAAATCGGCACATACTTGCAGCCTGGCCCATGGGGCCCGCCAGCAATGCGAATGTTAGTCCCTCCGTCTTAAAGAGTTTAATTTTGATTTATTTTCCGGCACTGCGTTGTTAACCAGCCACGTCGACTCTAACAGCTGCAACACTGACAACGATAGCGTATCGGCCAGCGCTATATGAGCCAATGTGCCGTGTTGCAATTGTAATGRAATTTGCTTAGTGCGCAGCAAGGAATGCTCACCTTCGTTGTTGCGTTGATATTGTTGTTGTTTTTGTGGTTGATCGTTGGGTGCTAGTGCTGCAGTCGTCCTAACGAAATTTCGAGTTTGTTTTAACAAGCKTTTTTGCAATTGTTGCCGCTGTTGCTTCAACACTTTAATTAACCGATGCTGTGGCTGTTTTTCTTGTTGTTTTTGTTGCCGCAACGTTTTTGTTTTGACTTTTACTTTAGTTTGTAATATTGAAAACTGCCGTTSACTCGCTGTTGTATGCACTTTCATAATAACTTTCGTTGAATTTTGCTGCTTCTTTAGTCGACTGTGTGCTTTTAATTAATTCAATGTTGGTTTTCCGTTGATCGTTGTTTGTTTGTTTATTTACTTAGCTGTTTTGTTTTGAGAATATTATTTTAGAGCTGAATTTTAACTAAGTTATTGTGTTCAATTCAAAATTCACTCTCTTTTGCATAGTTCTATGAATTTTGCTTACTGTAAATATGTTATTTGAATCGCACTGCAAATGTGTAATTTTTAGTAGAAAAGTGAGYAAAAATGCAAAATGTAAGGGAAATTTTTAAAATTAAAAAATAAATTTTTGCAATTTTTCGTTTCCATGTAGGGATTACATATTATATTTTTAAATGAAAATAGTTTTTTCTCAACTTTTATGTTTTTTCTTTCCTTTTTCCTGAACATTCGTTTTGTTTTTATAGAAATATTTTGCACTGAGTCACTTCTGGTAGTGGTTAGTTAATTTTATTTTATTTTATTATCACTTTTTTAACATTAATTTTAAAAGGAATGAAGAAAATATATGCATACGAGAAAACTACAGAAATGGAAA
>NW_017535963.1:552020-552739 GCF_001853355.1 Bactrocera latifrons | reverse complement strand
ATTTTATTTAATCTAATTTAATTTAGCTTAATTTAATTTTTATTTAATATCGGAATTATTTAACGCACACGCGACTTCCTATTAGCCGTTATCGCTTCAGTTTGGGCACCACCCTCAACTCACGTGTTGATTTTCTGCAAAATATTTTATTCGCGACGGAAATGTGATAAAACTATAAAAGTTTTRAATACTTCGAAAAACACTTGTACAAACATATGTATATGCGGTTATATAACTGGTCTGACGCCACACGTTTTTGCGCTCTAATTTTCACACTTGCCAACACGTGCTGCAACTTTAGTTGTTTTAATTTTATTTTCCTTTTTTTGTTTTGGCGTGTGTGGTTTATGCAAACAGCGGGTTGAATTACACAAAATGACAAAAACAATAAATTTAACTACGAGTATGAACCTGAGCAAACACATGCTGCGGATGCCTAGTGTCTCTTGCAGCTAGAGGCGAGTGAGTAATACATATACCTGATTTTGAAGTTTATAATTTATTTTAATTATGGTCTAATTTGTAACAGTAGTAASCGTATTTGAACCCCCCTGAATGCMATTCTACAATTACTACAATTTTTATTTTTCAGTACTAAAATGTGTAGAACAATTTAAGAACTGAAATATTTAAGAAGAATTTTTTAGTACCAAAATTTTTAGGCTTAACGAGATTTTTAACCAAATGATATTGAAAGAAAATTCACTTAACTTAACTTA
>NW_017535963.1:545070-551830 GCF_001853355.1 Bactrocera latifrons | reverse complement strand
TATTGAAATTTGGAACCATTTATAACATAAAGTAAGGTAACAATCTCCTAGGAAATTCTTCAGCTCAGATTACTACAGCATAAAGCGGCCATACATACTGAGCGCTCAAAAGCAAAATAAAGATGTTTCTAAGCCGTTTTATGCTATAAGAAGTACACTTGTGAGAGCAGCCGAAGTTAACGTTTTCCATGTTTTCATAGATTTTAAATAACAGCAAACAATGTATATTCAGCTATAAAGACATAAATGCTGTTACAATGTAAGAGCATCCCTCAAGCCTGACCACACAGTTTCAACATACAACAACAAAAAAAATTAAAGTCAATCCAAATGCCCAGAAAAGATCCAATAAAAATATAATAAAATCTAGCGGAATAGCACAACGTACTGAAAATAACGTACGCGCCACAGCAAAGCTGTTGCCACCTACGTCGAATATGAATTTAAAGCTTTGCCTCGCATATAATTTATTCATAAGAATTCTGTGATTTTTATGGTAATATTCGCRCTGCGTAAATGAGCATGTCTTATTTACATACTCATACTTCCACACACAAAAAAAAAAAAAGCACACACACACATACACTCACTTTTTACTTTTGAAAGCAACAGCAGCAGCAGCCGGCGAGTCAATTAACAATGATAATATTTACGCAGAAATTTTGTGCAAAGTAGCGAAGCGCAAAAGCGTGATGGCGTTGGCACACAATGCACTCACACATGGATACTTAGGTGGATATATGTGTGTGTGTGTGTATTGCATTACAATAATACGTTTAATCCGCACTGAGGTATCAATTTTAAAACAAACAAGAAATTGGCAAAATAAATATGACAATTTCTTAAATAAACGGAATAGGTAAAAGATAAATAAAAGGCAAACCGAATTCAAGCGTAGAAAGAGCAGAAAATTGCAATATGAATGAGTTTAAGAAATGTGAAGCACATAGATTTTAGCAGTGCGACAATATACACGGCAGTGAAGCAGCAAACTGGGTAAAGAAAACAACGGTATGTGATTTGAATTTCTTAACCAAAGTAAAAAGAGGCAGAAAAAGATAGTTTAGTACTCATTTTGTAAAGGGAACTTTGTTAGCAGATAGATTGAGCATTTATCAATACAAGGACGGCTCTGAATAACTTTCGATTTAAAATGGTGTAAAATCAATATAAAATGAACCAGAAAGTTTTTTATATATTAAAACTAATATGAAACTGATATATTTCTGACTGAACGCTGACAATTGAAATCCTCTAGAAAAAAAAAAAAAAACAAATATAAAAATAATTGGAAAAGTATTATTGGCTGACCATCTTAATGTTTATACTAGTCGTAAGGTAATTCACATCTGGTTCATTTCACTGTAGGGTGCCTGTACAGGTGTGTTCGTATATACATATATAAATATATAATAAGTCGAGTGGCTGCGCAGGTTGACTGGCTGACTGTGATCTGGCCACGCGCTTCAGTCAGTTTACAGTGAAGAGCACTCAATCATAAAAGCCGGCAGTTTCCATATTATACATACATACATACATATYTCTTTCATTTGGTCTTATAATTTCGCTTTTAATGGAATGACGAGCACATGCAGGAGACTAAGCTGGGAAGAATTTTAAATGGAATGTGTATGTTTTAATCGACATACATATTACATATGTATGCTCATCGAGTCCTATGCAGAAGTCGAAAATTGGGTATCTGATTGGCTTGCTTCAAAGGACGAACATTACTATTAGCATAGTATCAATAAATGTCAGTAAGGTGGTCAAAATGCGTAAAAAGCAATGGTCAATACCCTCAATAGATTTTTTTTTTACTTTCCAGTTCAAAAGTGTGTTTCATTTTCACAAAAAAATTTAAATTGCTTTGACATTTCAGCAAGGGGAAAAAATTCTTTCTAAAATGTAAGCCATTGGTAGTATGCGGAAATCTTTTATCATAAATATAATTGATTTTTTTTTTTTTTTTTTTTTTTTGAAATTACCTGATTTTGGTATAGAGACTTTAGACCAGTTTTACCATTGCGGATGGCCTAAAATAATATCTTTTTTATATAGACCACATCAAACATGGAGGCAACTCGAATATAAAGAGTTTCCCAAAAAAAGTATACGCGAAAAAAATCATTTTCTCATTTTCCCACCAAAGTAGAAAGCCAAACACAGTTTTCTTAATACGCTACCCTCTAACGCTCGTGAAACTAGCTATGATTACTTAAATATGGATTTTGTTAGAAATGTTTGTTCGAGCCACATATGGCATTATAGTATATTCAACCAAATCCACACACTAATTACCTGAACAACACAGGCACCTCAAGTTGGCAACCAAAAATGATATTTCACCGGAAATACGTTAATTTCCTTTTCAGCTTACGAGCACATGTCATAAATATGAACTCAAGCCATTGACATTTGGCTCGTTTGCTGTCCTCACTGAGACAGTAAATATGAAATCCACATAACTGAGTACATTTGGTTTTACATAACTTGCTTAACATACAATATACCAGCATTAACATTTAACCATGTATACGCTGCATGTCGAGTACCTGAGATTGTGACTAAAAGCAAAAGTCGTAACAAGAGAGATGAGCGTGATGAAGCACACATACATACATGCATGCATATAAATATACCGACTTMTTGCTGTGCCACTCACCGGAAAATGCATTTCCAGTTAAAATGTGCCTTACTGTCAGCAAATATGAATATGATTTGCGTCAATTGAATTTTCAGTCAAGGTAATGGTGAAAAATACGGACGTATGCAAAGAGCCGGAAAGTCGGTAAGAATTTACAGAGAAAAACCGTAAAAGTCAGTAATGCTTTTGCATGAGTTCACTAACGATAAGTGAATCACGGCGAAAGATAACAAAAGAAACTATGAATTTCCTGTTAAAGCATGCAGGCGTGTAAGCATATGAAAGCTTTGAAGCTAGGTGGTTTTACATATATATGCAGCAAATAGCATTTCAGTAATATATTCTATATAGCTTCATTTTTTAACATTTCACACCATATATTTTCAATATATAATATAATATAAGCCAAAACATTTGAACGAAATTATGAAAACCGCTGGAACTTTTTTTTGAATTATTGTATGAAAGCTCCAAGTGAAATGTTTGCAGATGTTATTTTATATTTTTAACACACCATATGTCATAATTGGCTATACAAATTTTAAAGAAAGCTGTGAAAGCTTTTTGGATTTTTATGTGAAAGTTCTTATTAAGCTATATTCAAAAAATTTTGTTGTGTATTAGGTAGTGTAGCTCAGTAATTTTAGAGAAGATATGATTATTTATTATAAATAAATTATTATATTAAAAACTGAATGGAAATTTAGTGGACTTCGGATGACAGTTTTAAGAAAAACGACCTCAAAAAATATTTTTATGTTATAGTGCTTCAATTTTTTAGTATGTATTTCATATTAAGCTTATCGTTAACTATAAAGCTTTTTGAATTTTTCGATGAAAGTTCTAAGCAATATATTTTCGGATATTATTATATATTATTAATACTTCTCTAAATATATTTTCAACACATAATTCGCTATAAAAAATTTAAAGAAAAGCTTCGAAGGACTTATGAATTTTTGTACGAAAGCTCTTTGGAAACATTCAAATAAACTTTCGGATGAATGCTATAAGAACATAAAATATCTTCAAACATATTTATTTGTCATTGCGCTCCATTTTTTTTTTTTTTTTGTAATATTTCATATCAAGTTTTAAGATAACCGTTAAAAAGCTTTTTCAATTGTTCTATAACTGCTCTAAGTAAACTGTTTTTAGAGTTTATTGTATATTTTCAATAACTCATTCCGTATATGATCCGCTATTAACAATTTAGAAAAAACTGTGAAAGGTTATTAAAATCTTTGTACATTTTTTTACAAAAGCTCTACGTAAAATATCTTTAAACAGAAATATTTGTGACTGCACATTTTTAATATTTTACACCACATTTTTTTGTTATATGTATAAAATAAGCAAAACTATTTCTCACAAAGTTATGAGAACTGCTTGAAAGCTTTCTGAATTTTTCTGTGAAAGCTTCAAAAAAATATTTTTACAGCGATTTCATTGTATATATTCAATATTTTTGATATGTAGAATCGGCAAATTCGCAAAAGGTTATGAAAGCTGTTTGAAAACGTAGATTTCTATACTCTCAACTATAAGCTCAGAAAAAAGTGCATGGATCAATAACCTGCTACAGTGTGTTGCCAGACTCAAGATAATTTAGCTTAATTATCGATGCAGTAAAGAAACTTCGAGTAATAAGAGCGCAATTAGATAAGCAAAGACTTCATGAGAAAATTTTTAGGAGCAACAATTAACAAAAAAAAAAACTGAATTAAAGAGTTCATGTGCCTATTGGTGCCTGGCGTCTGGCCGCACATGCAACTTACATCACACACAAGACACTCTTCAAGGCACCGTTTTTGCATTTGGCCGCCGGCAAACTGCTTTCAAATTAATTCACACCAACGCAGACACATTAAAAAGCGCTTGATTAGCATGAAAATGTGCTGAAGAAATTAAATTAAAATGAAAAGCATATAAAGGCAAAGCAAAACAAAATCCCAAACACACAGACACATAGACAAACACTTACAGAAAACTTTTGCTGCACTTTTGCTGAGTGCTCATGGCCCCGCAGGACCAGCCGGCGGCGAGCCAGCGACATTCAAGTTAGTTCAAGCATAAGTAAGTAATGCGCGACGGCAACTTTTCCACGACGCGACAATGCGAAATGCCAACACGCCAGCTGTTATCCCGCCGGTGCAATAAGTAGCCATGAAATGTCTGCACTGAAAGTCATCCGAGCGCACGCTGACGCTGAATCGCGCGCAGAACACAAAAAGGCGAACGAAGTGGCGTGCAAAGTGTATTCAAATGGACGTTAAGTATCTTTCAGGTGAAAGGAAAGTTTCTTTCTGCAGCATACTTGTTGCTATTGTTTTCGCTTTTTTCATCCATTCAGTTGTGGAAAATTTCGCTTGCTTCATGCGGCACTTGCACGCGTTGCCAGACTGAAGAATTGATTAAGTGTTGCACCGCCAGCACCGCTGTGCCGTCTATGCATGTGGCTTGGTTGCGTAATGAGAAAAGTTTGCAGCTTTTTAAGTGCGAGAGGAAGGAAGTGCAGTTGTGGAGCAGGATTTAGTTATTTTTCTTGAGATTTAAAAGCCAATGACCTTGCCTACAAGAGTAGAGTGTTGAAATTATATTACATATTTATTTATTTCATGTTTTTTTTTATTTAATTTGAATTTTGTATTATTCCTTTAAACTTTTTATTTATATTTTTTTCCAAATAAATTATAATTTTTGGTTAAATATCCAAAAAGGTAAGACCCTGAAAAGTACGAACTTCAATAATAAAGATATTATCAATCTGATTCCAAAGAGTATAGGAAATTTTTTTTAGACAGGAATAAATTAATTCTTCGAAAAAAGTTAAGCTGCGACGCCTTTGCACAATTAGCACATAAAGTACTTTTTCACTGGAATTCGCAATGAATTGTGCACAAATTGGGTGTGATTTCCAAAGGAAATGCTATGCGTAAGTGAATGACAATGGCTTTGTCACGAAAAGTCTAAAAGTCTACGCAAACAGCAAGCCACCCACGAATTCGTAATGAGCACACACCAACGCAGAGCTGAAAATACAACCCTGAAATCACTCCTCGCATGTATTAGTGTGTGGGAGCATTCAAGCGCGGAATTTTCATATCAAAGGGAATGCARCATTTTTCTGGAGAAAGTTCAGTTTGTATGCTTGTATATATGTATACATGTGCACGTGAATTCCCATCAATGACTTGTGTGCAATCTTTTTTGTTACTTTTCATACAAAAAGCGATGATTTATGAAGATAGTCGTTACAATAACTACTTTCATTATTATGTATCTGAAGATCTTCAGCTGATCTATAAACCTGCATATATTTCACCTAAGAATGAGTTTCTCTATTTGAATTGATTAAATCTCAGATGTGGCTTAGCGCTACTGCACTTCAATCTCACAAGTGATGCATCGCTTTCGCTACTTTTCAATAACGGTATACAATACATCATACATATCTGCAAGTGCGTGCATCAATTATGGCGTATTGCCAGTGGCTGACGCTTATCTCAGTTTATTTCAAATTTATGCTAATGCTGTGTGATTATGAGAAACTAAGATTTCAATTTTCTCTGAATTGCCTACCACTTTTGTATTTAATGGCATTCCATCTGCAATTAAGTGAATTCATTTGCAAAACTGTGAGCTATTAATGCAATTGTGTATGCAAATGCAATGTTTGCTCTCCAGGTAAATTCGAGTGATGAAATGCTATTTCAAGCATTAAATTTAATGTGAATGTTAAAAGCTAATTGCAGAGAATAATTCGTAAAAACAATGTATAACTAGAATGCAGTCGATGGGACTTAATTTTTATATTGATAAAGGAAATTTGTTTGGATTTTCTATTGGAAATTTGTGTTCATTAGCTGATTTGTGTTAATTTTATTTTTTTTTTTTCATTAAAGAAATTGTATAACTCAAATATAAATTTATTTCGAGGTTAATATTTTTATAATTTGAAAATACATATAAGTTTTTAAAAATTAAAAAATTATTTGTTTTTATTTTGAAATGATTATATTTATATTATAAATTATTTTAATTTTTTTTATTTCATTTAGATGTGTATAAGAGACAGGAATCGAGCTTTTTTTCTGTTTTATTGGAATGTAC
>NW_017535963.1:542842-544365 GCF_001853355.1 Bactrocera latifrons | reverse complement strand
TTCGTTTGATTTAGATTTCTTACTTTTAATGTAATATTTATTTATTTATTTATTCTATTTTATTACATATACTATATTGCCTGTGGCTTCATTTTTTCACCTCGCAAAATCTCATTTCGCACCACAAATTCTTAAAGGGTCCTCTCTTTCTTTTTTCTTATCACAATATTTAATTTCAATAGCTTCAAACGGGTTTTAAAAATTGTAACAATATATTTTTCACCACTCATCTCCATCCACCCACAGCTTTGTAGCGCTCGTCTGACAACGCACGTTGTCGTAGCAATTTAACACCCCTGTATATCACAACTTTACGCCTTCGCGCAACCACGACAATAAATTACTTACTTCACAACTAGCGGGCGCAATAAATAATTAGCAAATGAATAATGAACAATATTCTCAAGTGTCGCTGACACAAAGGACAATTAGAAACAAGAAGCGGAAACCCACAGTTACAACAAGAAAACTCAGTGAAAGCATTTGCAATGAATTCAAAGAATTTTAAGTTACGTTGTGCAACCTGGAATAGCACTCAAAATAATTTTAGATGACGGTAAAGTGATTCTGCTCGAGAAAGCAGGCAYGCTAGAGAAGCTCAGTTAATAACTGAACGTGTATATCAAATCATTCAGGAATATTTGGATATGAGAAAGCTCTGTGCAAAGGGGGTGCGGCGCTCAAATTTTCATCGAATGAAGAGGTAATTGCCTGCACCGACTACAAAATGATATAGATATATTATAGGGTCGCTATAATCAGTCTATCATCATTGAAGGGAACTATGGTGAATAAAATAATCGAGTGTGTTTTACAATAATAGCATGGTTCTACAATACCAACTGACGGATAAAAATTAAATCTTTCTAGGAAAACTTTTTTATTTGATGAAACATCTTTACAATATCGGAGGATGTTATTAAGATCGGATTACTAAAGCATAGATATGCCATACAAAAAGTCAAGTTCTTGTATGGAAAACTTTTTCATTTGTTGAGATTTCTTCACGAAATTTGAAATARTCTTTTCAGTAAGGCARTTCTGGAATCTCTAARGAAATTTTTCAGATCGGAACACTATAGCGTACAGTTACCATATAAACTAGTCAACTRAAATCAAGTACTTCTCAGGAATCCCTTTTATTAGAAAAGGCGATTTCTTGTTTTATTTTACATTTTTTGTTGAACTACTTAATGAAATGATTCACCAGACACTCAGAGAGATGATTTCATCCTTTCAAAGCAGTTCTTATAAAAGCGAAAACAATTAAAAGTTTGATTAAATTTGATTGATTTAGTTAGATTTTCAACTTTAATTTCCTGTCCACCCATGCACATGCATTTATGTAAATATATAAACATGTGCTTGCATGTAGATTCCCGTTATTAAATACTCGCAATCTGAATTATATCAGTGAGCCACAATTAGATTTGATGTTWTACCCAAGCGTCAAGTATACAATGATGATGATGTATGAATGAGTAATCACCAACGCCAACTCAAAATGTTAGAGAATATATGTA
>NW_017535963.1:519314-542643 GCF_001853355.1 Bactrocera latifrons | reverse complement strand
TTTTTTTTTTTTTTTTTTTTTTTTGTTGAATTTTTATTTCGATGCATCATGACTCTATCAATCAAACTAATATCGAAATGGAGACCGTTAAATTATGACAACGAGTAGAAGCTGAAGTGTGCTAGCTGTCGTTAAAAGATAAAGATTTTATGCATACGTACACACTTACAAACATACAAACACTCTAAGTGCTCAAGATCATGGCTAAAGAATCAAATAAGCGAATTTATTGTGTCAGAAGCTAGCAAACGAACCGAGGCGCATACCCAGTTCATGTGATCGAATCAGAGCAACAAATATTGAAACATTACGCACTCACGAGCGCACTGCTATCAAGAGCGGAAAGAGCAAACCAAAAGCTGCCGCCTAAATTGCTGCCGGCGGCGGTGCTTAATGCCAATGTCAGCTGCGCAGTGCGCAAGCTTACTGTATTTGTACCTATGTATATCGTTAAAGTTCAGTATGTTGCTGGTATTAGTAAGTACAGACGTAGTTATATGCATGTGTCTGCGTAAGTAATCTGCAAAGCACGAGCAACATGTGATAATAAGATTTATTATTTATTTACCATTAAATAATAAAGCTCGTAGCGGCAGCGAGAACAAATGCCGCCTATGAAGGTGTGAATGTATACTTTGTATATGTAAGTCAAGACATTAATAGATACTTAGATTATGTGTGGTAAAGTCACAGAATGGCGCGCGAATTTTACTACGCATACGTACATATTCTTATATATGCATATATATATATGTGTTTACAAAATAAATTTTAGTACAAGAATTTTGCGCAAACATAACATAATACATATGTAGATACGTATAGAAATAATGAAAAATAATGGATAATCTCTACTAAGGTAGAGAGCGTGATGAGCTAACTTATGATTAGGAAGTCAGAAATTGGCTATAATACGTATTTTCTTTTAAATAATATATGGAATAATAAACATTTGCTTTAATATAGGTTTTTTTCACAAAATCTTGAAGAAGTTAAGCAAAGAGACAACTGGTATAAGTCACATAAGCTGGTATAAATTTTATAAACTGATATATATAATAAAACACGTAAAAATACAAGCTTATTTTTATATAATTTATATGTATGTGTCAAAAAAAATTGGTATAATTTCTGTGGACAAGTATAAGGTATAACTAAACAAATGGAGATAAAAATAAGCCAATATTATTCGCTATAACTTGGAAAGTCAATCGGAAAAAACTAGTATAAATTCAGTAGACTGGTATAAACAAGTATAGATAAATAATAAGATTTGAAATATAAGCTGGTAAAAATACATGCCAACCACCATGAAAAGCCAACYGAAAAAAACTGGTATAAATTCTGTAGACTGGTATAAACAAATAAAGATAGKTATAGAATAATATAAACTACATGCTAATTTTTCTGTTAAACCTTTCAGAGTGAACCAAAACAAAATTGGTACAAATTCGTTAAATTAATGTAAACAAAAAAAGATAAATAATAAGCGCTTATAACATTTTTATGCTCCTACCACGAACAATATTTTATTGAACTCACTACATAACTTTCAAATATAAATTTTCAGACTAGAGAACAGAGCTTACAAATTAGCTAACAGTTATATCTCTGTATACATAGTATGTACTTTATTTCTGAGTAGATTTCTTATATTTGCCAAAAGAACAAAGGAAGGCTGAAAGGAAAGTGCTCAATTAATCACACAAAAAGACATTTTTAAGTCCGCAGAACTCCAAAAGCATTTGTTGGATAAAGAAATKAAGTTTTTTATCATATTTCACGTAGTTTAATCACACAAAAACTTTACCAAATATCATACAAATTCTAAAATGTGTGAATTGTAACTTTCAGCAGTTCGTTTTCTTAACGGCCACCTTATTGACGAACGACCAGCACCAACMATATTTTCCAAAACTTACTTTTCGCACATTAAAGATTTTAAAACCTACTGAATGCTTCTTTACCGCTACGTTAATATTTATAGTAAATTGTCTTTTGTTTTTATTTAATTTACCAAAATTTTTTTATATTATTTTTTCATTTTTAATCATTCATAACCTTTTTATTTCCTTTTCTATACATGGTCTTGATTTTTAACGAGTTATCGCGCCCAACAAACTGGACAAGCATTTGCCTAATTTAATAACTTAATCGACAGCTGCTAATACCGTTAATGACATATGTTTAAATGCACTTAATTAAACTGAACGGACATATCTGATGCAGATAAGGAAGATAAATTGAAATTTCTKGAATCCCAACCGAATATGGCAAGAGAAAGAACAAGATATTCGCCGCCGCCGCACAAAAAAATAACAGAAATTAGTATGACAGCCGGATAGATAAGCGGTGCTGYCGCATTGTCAACATCGTAGCCATGTTTGGCAGATAATAGTATAAACAAAATTGTGTATATAAGTTGATACAAAAGCTAAATACCAATTAAGAGGTTGTGCAAAAGAAGTACGTACTTTCATGCATTAAGAATTCATATGTAGAATTTAAATATAGTACAAGCAATATTTTTTTATTATAACTAAATTTGTCATTCCGTTTTGTTTTGGAATATTTTACCATACACTCGGCTTAAGCTTTAGATTAYCGATGACTTTATTATGCCWATTCTTTATATTTATACCAGTTRTATGTTCGAATCGTAATTATTCTGATTTTTGTGTAGAATAGACAACTACAAAGATAAGTAAAACAATATTTATCAGGCTTTGTGTATTATATCGAACCGGAGAATTTCTAATCGTATCATAGAAAACATAAAAATCAATTTGGTATAAAGTGAGCAAGAAACGCTCTATTGTGAAATTATAAGCTACTCATTAAAAAAAAAAAAAATTATATTAAAATATTCTGTTTATTGTTGAAATAACTTCACTAGACTCGGAACACATAACCGAATCAAGCTTTTTTCTGTTTTATTGGAATGTACTATTTTAGCGAGTATTCTTTTGCCACTCGCTTACAAGAGAGTGTAGCTTATACTGCAAGAGATATTGAATTAAAGATGATTAACCTAAACGAGCAATATATTCTCAAATAAASTTCGTCGAAAAATCGTATTAAATTATGTTCAACTTTACTTCTTATTGGTTTTTTTCTGCACTCATTTATTTTCAGACTTACTCGCTGGAACGGAACACATAACCTCGTTAAACATGTTTGTCATTTTTTTTTTTTTTTTTCTGAATTTCCTTATTGTAACGAGTGTTCTTTTGCAACTCGTTTAAACGAGTGTGTTGCTTATACTCAAAGAAGTATATAAGTACGAGTTAATCACCTACACGAGCAATAGATTTGCATAAAAGGTAGTAATCTAGTCATCAAATGTCAAAATAAAGAAAATACGACAGTTCGTAAAACCCCACACAAACACACCCATTACTCAGCAAACACCTAAAAGTAATAAAAAAAAATGTTGCTGAATAATTAAAGCTAAGCTAGCTCGCAGAAGTAAGCATTTTAGCATATGCTATAACATGTCTGCTTTAAAATTGAGCAGAATGAATGGACACTTTTCAATGAATGAATGTAGTAGAACTACGCCCTGTCATATACACATACTGGCACGGCAGTTGTAGTAAAATTTATGGTAGCTGATTATTGRTTATTGATACCGATTATACACATATGTAGTAGCGCTTTGTTGTTGTATTAAATAATTTYCAATATGTTATTGCATAAGAAATGTGCGTGATAAGCGGCAGATATGCGCAATTTGGGGCGAAATTTTCCATTATTCACACTTATGTATATATGTAAGTACTTATGTGCATACATACATAAACTTGCCATAACTGTTGTAAAAACGGTTTTTTTTTTTTTGTTTGTATTTTTTACTATCTGTTTCAATAGACTTTAATGGAAACCGCACTTGCCTGTGTGCGTTTTGTGTTTACGAGCGCCTAATGATCGTTAGTTAAGTTCGAATCAAGAAAATTTAGGCACAAACATTTGTTATCTAAACAGTTARGCTTGAGAATATGCACTCGCACACACACATATATTAATGACTTCTATTTAAATGTGTATGTATAATTTGAAGCGTTTATGCACAATATGTCAATGTCGCGTTTTTTCTGTTTTGTTTTTTTTTTTTGCTTTTTGTTCGTGCTGCGCCACCACAAATGACGAAGCATGTAAGTTTCCGGTCGGACGAGCACATATTTGTTACGGAAAATTACCATAAAAATGGCAAGATAATGTTTATTGAAAACATGCGATACCCCCACAGCAGCSGCAGCAGTAATATATACATATTTGCATACAAATACATATTTATACACACATGCAAGCAATCGGCTAGCAGCTGTGAGCAGGCAAATAGATGGGAGAGTTGAAAAGCCCTTGTTATCAGTTGCTGATTGGCGCCAGCACATACTGACTAGCTGACTGATTAATTGGCCGACTAACTGACCGAGCAAGTGAATGGTCGATCGCCTGAACAAGTGCTGAGCTAAAGACCAAAACAAGCACGCACACAMGCAAATAAATTGCAAATCATAAGTACATATATGCAATCAGGCTAATAACGTTGCTTTAACGCGCAATAATGTCTCAAGATCAATGACAGTTATACGCTTACCGTTAAGCGAGCAATTGCTGCAACTTGACTCTCGCACTGACTAATATACAGTGCACGAATTGTGTGCTAGAAATGTACTGAATGTACTGTAAATATGTAATGTGACGAGAAAAAGCTACAAGGTGAATGTAGCAAACGAAATTAGACCGAAGGTTCGTAGAAAGCAGAAAATAACGCGCCAAAAACGTCAGCAGAGTTTGGCAAATTAAATTTAATTTGGCCATTCGAACACGCACATCCACAAAGGTATTTATTTTTGCACTTAATTATATGCAGTTGTCTGTGTGTGTTAGCAGAAGCAAATGACCAAAGTRCTCAGCTGTCAGCTGTTAGTGCAATGAACTTTTTAGCTGGCAACAAGAGATTATGGGTTGGTGACATTGCTTGGCTAGCGAAAAGGTGCCCACAAAAGTTTAAAGGGGATTACTGGCTATCCCTTCGACTTTGGCTTAGTTAAGTGCTAAAGACATGTATTATTGGAATGGCGATGCTATTTCTTTTATGTTGGTGTGGAACGTCTAAAAATATGCTTAGTTTTATAAGTAACATACAAATTACAGGTAGACTTATCGATATCGCGGTTAAGCCAAACAGAAATCAATAAAAAATAATTTAATTCAACAAATATTCATTAAATTTTTTAATTTTTTGACAAATGCTGTTAAATAATGTTGATTTTCGCCTGGAGGTATGCATTCCAAAACAAGTGAAKCCGAAATCTTAGATGGTTCAAAAGATATGTATTGATTCATGAAAGAGTATGTGTATTTGTAAGTGTAAAATGCAATACTATTTTCTAATTCGATCAGAACTACACACCTATCATTTTATTAATTGAATAAAACTATACTTCGAGTAGAAAATAATACGGAAATTTCAGAAAATTGATAGAAATGGTAACTGTTTTTGGATTTAAAAAAAACGTATTTCAAGATAATAAAATTGCCTAAAAGTATGCTAAATGTACTCAGTTATTCGATTTAACTAATTTGTATGCTAACTGCAAATGCCCTAATTCCCTAATGGCCGCTGAAATTATTTTTTCTAATTTAATCAAAAAATCATACCTATCACTATTTGAATATCCTATTCAATTTTTAAATTTTTAGAAAAAAAATTCAATAATGTTGTAAGTCGCCTAAAAGTATGCTAAATGTAAGCAATTACACCAAAATTTTAAAKACGCTAGCCTAATCGTCGATTAATCCATATACTTATGCAAATTTCTAAAATTCCAAAACTTTTTTTCTTATTTGTAAAAAATATCACTTTCATAATACCGAAGATCGCATAAAAGTATGCTTAACTTAACGAGTAGCATCAAGATTTTAGATAAACTATCGGAAATCGTAGACTACTCTGAAAAAAGATTATGAGAAAGATGATGTGTAAAAAACCGCACTACACCATTGTAAATTGCCTAAAAGTATGCTTAACTCAAACATGAAAATCGATATTTTAACAGAACCACAAGAAATCTTCAGCAATTTCTTCAAGAGCAGACGAGCTAACAGAAAATATCTACAGATGATGCTTTGTAGGCCCTTCAGACAATTTCTTGTTCAACTAATTTTAAGATCTCTTTTAATGTTAAGAAATTGCCTAGCGCCTCAAAATCTATAAGAACATTCTTTCAAGTAAATTTTCTTATAAAATCTGCACTTGAAATTTAAACTATGTGCTTTCGCCAGAAATGGTTTATCAATAATTTTCACTATAGTCAATTTTGTATACTAAAGAGCCAGTTTTAGCAAAAAAAAATGTTGCTCAATCAAGGTTTCATGCAAAGCCAATGATTCTTTTGGGGACTAGACGCAGCTGTTGTGCTATTACAGAAATTTAAAAGTAGAATCTACTGATAACACATATAACATATAAAAATTTAGTAAAGTAGCATTATTTTATACTGACAAGAATCTGGCAATCCAGAGAACTAAGCACAAAACAACTCTCCCCCTCTTGTAAGCTTTTTCGTTAAGGAAAGTATACATAAGTATTGTGAAAACACTGACACATACAAAACTGATTGCTATATGTCATACTCTTACTTTTAACAAAATTAGCAACAATGTAATACAAAGTAAGCATAAAGTGCGCAACTYGCTTAGTGAAAACCCATTTTGAAGACAAAAACCGCAAACGCGTACTTAAACGCTACTGTTAATTCTACGCCGCTATTTCATCACTCCAATTCGCTTTGTAACAGATTAATCAATATTTTAATTGTAACTCAAATATTGACTTCCATTAAATTGTATGTACCCACAAAGCGATTGACGTCATTTACATTCAAATAAATAGTTGCATTTACGCGCTTACCAACTTACACACACCACAACACACACAGTTGTTGGCGAAAATTTTACTACGCCACCCACGCGAAAAGTAGTAAAAATCAAACAGCATAAAAAGAATAGCGTGAATTGAGATTAATTTTCACTATTTGACAACAATGACAATGAAGCGAACTGCGCTCGCCCCGCAGCTCGAAACGAAAATGTTTTTGTTTTTTCTATTTTTGTTTTTACTTTTTCCTCTAACTTATTTAATTTTTTTTCAGTTTTCTTTTCTTTTTTTTTTTTTGTGACAACCACGCCACCGTATTGCCGGTTATTTGTCAAGCGACGGGTGTCATGACTTGACGTCATTCAAGCGGCGTCAGCGGCAGCGACAATCATAAGCAAGTTTCGTAGGAAACGAACAAAAGGTGATATCGACTAACACTTGAAGATAAGTAGGGGAATTGGGGGGACTTTAGTGCAGCAGCCGTCAATTGTCCAACTGGTCATGAGGTGGTAAACTTTGAACGGGCAAAGCATCCGCAATGACATCAGCGCATTTGCTTRTCTATAACAACAATAATATGAACTCATTGAAGGACTGAGCATATATTTTGTATTTGTTGACCTTCTCACCTTTCTTCAATGCGCAATCATTCATGGCGTTATTCATAAATTTACCCAGTTGAAATAAGCTGAATATGTGGATGAAGTGCTGACAGATAGCAAGAGAGAGAGAGAGAGAGAGAAAGAGATGTAATGGTGTCAGCAATGTTATGTAGTTGSAAATACCTATTGACTCTTTTTTGCATAATTAGCGTATTTAGTTTAGAGAAATGATAATAAAGTTATTTTTTTATATATGATTTATTTATATATGACGTTGGTTTAGAGATCAGTCGAGATGAACCCACTGCTTTTGATCGCAATAAGTTTAATAAGCCTAAGTGGTAATGACCTTTTTGTAAACACAATAGAAGTGATACCTTTATGTATGCGTGCGTGAAGTTAAATTAGAAATACGAAAAAAAATTTTCGACTACACAATTTATAGAAATTTCGTCCAGCTTTAAATGTCTTGATATGTGATATTCACCCACGAAAGAAAGTCATGAGCAATGAAAATACGAAGAACCTAAACCAGATCAGAATTAAAGCTGCTCATGATAAYATATATGAAACTTGCCACATGTCAACGCGCACAAATGTAGGMAATGTTTCAAAGTACATAAGTTGCYTCMGTMTTAAAAACTTTCATAGTAGGTTCTGGTATAAATATATCAAAAAACCTTGCTAATGTAAGAGATGGGAAAGAAATGTGATTTAGACATGGTTACAATTAAAAACTGAGAGCTTATTTACTTTGAATCGCTTTTAGGGCGAAAGCTGAAACTTCMGGGGATGTTTGCAAAACATAAAATAAATTACAATATGGTGATAAACTAAAATTTCCTGGTCGCTAAAGCTTTATTCTTCAAACAAAAGAGCTCTAAGGCTTATATCAAAGTTTTTCTCATTGCGCCTAAATGTAGACAACGTTTTACGGTATTTTCGATAATACATTTCATAAACAAAACGGACAATATAGTCGATAGTAAAGAAAGTAACATCTTTCTATCTTCAAATTGCGCCAAAATGCGATTAATATATCCCTTAAATATCTATATCAAAYCTGGTGTTTAAATATGTTGATACTAAGAGCTAAGGGAGACCTGCGAATACCCAATAATCCCGCTTAAGAAGTGATTAAAAATTTCAAATATATTTTCTTTAGGCCAAATTAGTTGCAAATAGAAAAGCCCTCAAGTTTTAGAGCGCTTCAAATAAGGAAGATTTTCTGTTCTTTTCAAAGCTTTTAGATCACTACGCCTAGATGTAGGCAACATTTTTAATGAACTTTTCTCAAAATTTACTTAAATTAGATTTAACTCACACACGCATCAAAATGGTATGAAACAGAAATTCTATTTGAATAAAAATCACAGTGCAAGTTGGGCGTCCCACTGAACATATCAACAATTACCGGAAACAATTGAGAATTTCCATTGCATACTTTCACTCACTTTTGGTGAAATACACTCTCTGATATCGCTTTAAAATACTTTAACATATTCCACCATTAACATAATATATTTTCCGAACACAATATATATACAATTTCAAACAATMAGTTTTTAGTCCACAAACTGTACTTTTACCTCATCGAACGGCAAAGAATGCTAATTGTATATTGAAGTGGCAATCAAAAGCTTCGATAAACGCCAATTCGTTGGAAACACGCGAAAGTGTAGTGTTGATTTTCCGCCTATATCCACATACATACATACAGGAGGACACTCAGAAAAGCCATTTGTAGGCCAAACAACGACATGATTGCTGATTGCTGACGCTACAAATGCACACAGCGAAAACAGAGACATTGTATATGTGAGAGGGTGTTTGTATAACTGTGCCCGTGCCGCCCACATGCCAATCTAAAAGAGTTGGTAGTGCGATTAAGCGATTGAAAGTATTATATCTATACGCTCTCGCTTCGTATAGAACATGAAGGCTAGGCTGGGCTACACCAATGCAGAACAAATACACTTCGTTGCGCAAATTTGTATATTTGACGGTGTTTTATCATGGGCGCACCATATGTTGGCACTTGCACGTGTAGCCGTGCTGATTGCAGCAAATTGGCACGCAAAACCAGTTAGTCAGCCAAGCGCAAGTAGACAAGTAGACTTTTAGGCAGCAGCGCGCACAAAAACAACACAACTGTAATTGCCAAGATGCATGTTGTTGTAGTTAGTTGAAAAAAGAGAGCAAAAACGCAAAAACACGGCGACAAACCGCAATTTCGTGTTCGACAATTTCGGCTTCCTCATTTTAAATTTGCGGTTACGTTGTTACGTTGTTGCCATTCAGCCCGCCCACTTGTCCCCCACTACTATACTTTGCAGCCGTAAAAGAAATGTATGGCGTGCTTTATTCTGAAATAAATTTTTGTCTTATACAATGTAGATAGGTGTGCTTTTAATAAGTACTTAGTATTCGTGCAACCAATTGTCGTAACGCAATTGGCAAATTTCACAGTCACGAAGCGAAAGTGCACGAATTATTCAGCAGATACTGCTCATTAATACGCTGTGGAGTCGAAAATAAACAGCTGATTTGTTACGCTTTTAGCCACTGACACTCTTAAGTGCACTACTGCCAGCTGAGGTACAGAGTAAAATAGTTTTYAAATAAATTCTCTAATGAAAATTGKCAAATTATTTATAAAAGGTGAAAAAAATTTCGAGTTGAAGGGTATAATTGAAATGAATGCTTTTTGAAATACATATCGGTTAAGTACTAAATGTCAGTAGGTCGAAAGAGTTGCTGGATATGRAAAAGTCATCAATTGGAGGTATCAAAACTGCAGATTAACGAGAATGACGAGACTATACGATTACTATAACAAACGTYCGTCCGACTGCCTGTCTGTCTGTACAGCCGTCGCATAAAAGCTCTCTTGGAAAGTTAGGTTAAGTTATGAGGAATATYAATTGAATAACTTAGAATGCCGGTCCACTGTGTTACCTAAAACTSCTATAAGATGGAACAAAAAACCCTCAAAAATCGAAAAAACGCTTGGAACCGATCACAAATTTCTTGAGACGGCTAATGTCAGTTTCGTCGATATCTCCTGGTTAACTGAAGGTAAGACTGCTGAGATCCGTCAACCTCTGCCCACCAAAGGCTGCACAATGAAGGCGAATGTATGAATGTATGAATGATACTATATCACCCTCTTTCATATACSTTACGTCCGTAATACTTTTGGACCTTAACGCTTGAATGCCAACTAGACTGTGTCCAGTAAAAGTCCTTACGACTGCAACAAGATGAACTTTGCTATGGGTAAGTAGTTCAGAAGATCGTCTGCGCTCTACTTTCTTAGAAAGTAAAAACAGAAACTTACTGCACACATTTTTTGTCAGTTTGCAAAATTTATATCAAAATTTCATCAACACACTATAAAATTCTTTCAGTATTCGCATTAACAATGTTTTTGTTTTTTTTGGAATTTATTTACAATAAAAAAATGCAAATACGAATTTTTTCAATTTTTGAAATTGCATCTTTAAAGATGTCACAACTAGCAAGCAAGCCACGTGTCTACACTTTGTTACACACAAACTTTTATATTTTTCGCTTTTACAACCAAATTTGGTTTCATCAAAATGTAGCACCGTTCCATGGAACATGTCAGAAACACATTTAGATAAAATGTCTTGATAAATAAACATGTCTGTGTTTCAGTCGGTGGGAACTAAACGAAAAGAATGTCTACTAAAGAATAGGAAATTTTAAAGCGCAGCGAATAAATAGAAGAAAAATACATCCATAAATATTGCATTGTCTGCCCGTATTGTCACGGAAAATCATTAAATGAACCGAAATGCCAATGCTATTCAAACTGTCAATTAAAATTGAATGAATTATTCGCATATGATAGCTTTGTTCATTGATGAATGGCTAATTTCAAGGCGTTGTCTGTAATGGCAATTGGGAATTTCTGAAACTGGCGGCGCAGCAAACTAAGGAAATGAAATGTACAGTAATATGGCAATAAACACTAATGKAATGAAAAAGGTGCGGTTTAAAAAGTCAGGAAAAGAAGAAATAAGATTATTAATTTCAATTTCAATAATTTTTATATTTTATTATATTGACCTGCTTGATGGTTTACACTGCATTTGCAACTAAATTTAATGCGCTTTGAAGTAATTATCAATGTTCAGTGGGTTGTGAACTTCATATGCGGAAATTGAAAATGTGCAATGAAGGTTGAATTTATTCACTGTAACAGTAAATATTGGAAGCAAAAAGCGACGGGAAAGGRGGTTTATATAATATTTTTAAAATAAACCAAATTAACTTACGATAACAAAAAATTCATCAAAAAAATAATATTTATTATTAACTAGATTTTAATATAMAGTGACAATATAAATTAAGTTCAGAGCTGTAGTGTGTTAGAAAAATTTTGGAAAATCATTTTTTAGAAATATTTTCATCATGTTAAATAAAATATTTTCTGAAAATCAAATTTCGAACTTTGTTCTATAGTTTAATTTACTGCTATTGAAGACGATTTTCTGMATTTTKTCAACAACAACAACAACGATTTGCTGATATTTGTAGAACTCCTCGGACCTTTATAAAATACCGTTATAGTTCTCATCTATAATTCTGTCTTTTAACCGACACTTTTAGAAATTCAACTCAACACCAAATAATGTTCAATGATATATTCATTGAATTGGTCTGTTAAATTGGTTRGTTAAAAAAGTATTAAAAAAAGTAATTATATTATTATTCAAACTTTTATTATTCTATTTAAAAAAATTATTATGAAAATTAATTTAAAAAATTAATAATAATTAAAAAAAATTAATATTAATTAAAAAACAAAGCACTTAAATGAATAAAAACTCAGTAAGCAAAAGTTAAAAAATTTCAGTGGAATCAAATTTTTTAGTAAAAGTAACATTTTTTAAATAAAATTAATTTTTTTAATTAAAAATCGCTTCCAAAGCCAATTCAACAATAATTTCACATGACAGCTAAAATAAGCTACAACAATAAGAACACACCTACTCGTGTATGTATAATTAACTGTATTGTCAGCGCGACACAACAACAACAACAGCAATAACGGCAGCGGTAGTCATTAATAAGAGTTTGCTACTCGTGGTGCAGCAGTGCGTATGAGTAATTTTGCACTAAGGCAAATGACACTTAAATATAATTACAACATTTCGTTGCACGAGTGGGCGCGCGCTGACTTACACTCGAGCATGCATACAGATGATTACAACATTTCGTTGCACGAGTGGGCGCGCGCTGACTTACACTCGAGCATGCATACAGATGTGAGCGACTAAATGACTATTTGGCACGTGAGTGATTTCACAGTGCRAAAATAAATTTTGCAATGTAAAATTGCAAAAATGCATGACTGCCTGCCGAAGACGCGTGTGGGTTGATGTATGTACGTATGCAGGTGTGTGCGTTGTGAAGCATTTGTCAATGACACATGCCACAGCAATTATTGTCACACATGCGACGTGTGGTATGTGCCGCACAGAATGCAAGCAAATACATTTCTGCAACAGTTAATGAAAAGTTGACAAATTCGAGCGTRCGCGTAAACAAATGATGGTGGAAAAAATGCTGACTAAAAAGTGAGAAAAGGAAACTTGAGAATACAAAACTGTGAAGCATAAGTTGCTACGACAAAGTAGTTGACAAGTGCTGCTGCTAACTTGGTTGTCAGCTGCATGCAGTGGGGCGAAGACGCTTGCAACGTTCGCTGAATAAAGGTTGCTTAGTATATATGTATGTGTGTGTGAGTATGTGGTTGTTGAATACTTGGCACTTATTGATTTTGTTGCGCACACTTGGCAACTTTGTACGTCAAAAGATGTGGATATGAAGAGATTCGACATACGTGCCTGTTCACCCGTACACCACGCCCGCAAAAATTACTTGAACACTTTTAATATTTTTTCAAAATCTGCAACGTAATTTTTGTTCTTATTTTCATTTATTTTTAATTTTACGAAAGCTCATTATGGTTTGTTTATTAGCAACAACTTGTACGCCCACAGCATAGCCCACATGTTTATACTAGTGAAAATATGTAAACAATAACAYTAAAAACATACTGAAAAGCAAACAAAGACAATTAAATTCGGCATTATAAAACTTTTATTTCTTTTTACGATTTTTTATATTTTTTAAATATTTTCGTTTTATGTGAAAATAATGRATTTTTTTGTTGTTAATATGTTTTTTCTGAAATTGAGATTTAATTTTTTTTATTTTTGTTTATAAAAAATAAATTGTTTGTTGTAATTATTATTTTTTTCTTTGAAATTCTGATTTATATTTGTAAATCTAAATAAACAGCCACCTGTGATCTAAGGCTAATACAAATTTTTTTGAAATGGAATATTAACAAAGAATTTAGCGAATAGCTTTTTTTATATACAAATAAATATTTTTTAATAAAAGCATATTTTTGAAATCATATTATAATGACATTATATAAACATTTCCCCCACATTTTTCCCGTTTCCTTCACTCCTCTCCTGCAATCAACCGCATAAGCGCTGACAAATATGATGGAACGCGAAAGTTGTCTTCTGCCAAAAGCTTATTTTCGTACTACAAACACACCTATTTATATACAGTAAAGCAAACACACCCACCACAAATCGTAAAACAACTGAAGAAAATGGTTAAGARGAAGCTGCAAATAGAATCACCGAAAATAAGGCGTGAATATGTAAATTATTTGCGTCATCGCTGCCAAAGTGCATTCGTTTAGATTTTTGACTTTTTGCACTTTGTTTATAAAATGAAATATATATAACAACAAATACAACTACAACAAAAACAAAATTAAAGATAGCTAGCTACGTCAATAGTTAYGATTAGTTGCAATGCTTTTCCTCGAAATGCGACGCTTGAACTTCGTCCTTACAAAATAGATTTGTTTTTCTTTCTCAAATAAAAATGGCAAACACAATAGTTCCCCGAAATGTGAATGAATATGCGTAAGCATTTAAAAATAGTGTGCACTAATCATGCAATTGAATTCTAGCGCTATGCATATACATTTGTTTAAAAGGGTACAAGATTCACCGTTGTATGCCGTGGCGTATGAGTAATCTCTGGAGTGCATATGCAAATTTATTGCTGGAAAATTTYCATTTCCGTTAATAAATATGTGGAAAATGTAGAAAACATAGGGAAAACGGGGAAAAATAGAAACAGCGTTACAGCGAAAATGCTTACTTTTCCAAGTAATTCATAGTTGAGAGTAAAATAATAGAATATACTTGTAAGTGCAATAAATATTGCCCCCCGCAAAGTTGTTAACTCTGAAAATATTGATGATTTTTATCTACGGTGCATCAAGGTAAGGCGGAAATAATTAAAAAATTTCMGTCACATTATTTTTAATTGCTTCTAACAAATGTGAGATTTAGTATTCTTTCGGCAATTGCTCTTATGTAGAGACATACTAAAGCAAGCAGATATTTATTTTTAAGTTTTTCATATAGAAATTGCACAGGTTGGGCATAAATAACTTTTTAATAGCGCAGCTCTGATCTATTTTAATAGCCAGTTCTTTGAGGTAAGCATTTCAAAAACAAATCTCACATAATTTTTTTTTTTTCATAAAAGTGATAAATATGCTTGAGTACCTCTTTTCTTGCGTTGTTTTTGGTTTTTAAACTCAATTTGATTCGAAATRTTTGCTGGGGATCAAATTTCAGTAGCTTTACATACAAAAATGTATGGTTGGTTTCATTGAAATGTATAATTTTGCAACTAATTTCCATAACAAGAAAGGTGTTGACTTTTATACACAATCATTTAAGCGAAATTGTGGATCAAAAGCAAAAGGCAAAATGTATGCAAACTACGCGCTTCTGACGTGCAACATAACACTTTTGCACAGACACACGCGCAAAAACACTCACACACATGCACAAAGTGTAACGTAGAAAGTGTTAAAGTTATAAACCATATTAAATAAGATACGAAATAAGTGCTTTATATTTGGTTAATAATTTATTTCTCTTTTTTTTTATCGGCAGACGCCAAACAGTATTGACGTCAMAATAAACAGACGCGAACCGAGGCGATAGCAATAAAATTTTGGCCAAGCGCAAAAATTAGCATATACGGAATTGTATATATGTATATATATATATGTACTGTATTTATATCTATGCAATAGATATATAATATACATATTTGTGTAATAAATGTATATGTATGAGCATTTAAGTAGGCCTTTAGTAACAATTTTATAGGCGATTTCAAGCAAAGCTACAAGGCATTTCTGTGTGTAAGCCATTAAAAGGCGGAAAGAAGTGGTAAAAACGCGAAACAGCTGGTGCCAGTGTTGGGTGTTAAGCAATTGTTAATTCCAATTCGTGAAGTTTTCAAATAAAAAGCGTTAATTATAGCACCCTAATATGATTTGGAAGTCCAAAAACATGCCTTTGTAGTATGAATATATATATATATGAATATGTATATAACTTTTTTATATTTTATTTTATAGTACATTTAWATATTTGAACGCGTGTTCTCCTGAATTATATCAAAATTCACACTTCATTCAAGAAAGCACAAGATTGRAGATACTATAAGAGACCTGCATCAGTTTAGTAAATATGACTGTAAATTTCGGACTGAAAATCGMTACGGACCTTATCTTGTTACACACATTAATAAAATGTGTCTCTCTGCAGGAAAAAAGATAAGAGCTGTAATTCAAATATACAGCCAACAGATTATGAGATGTTGTTCTGAACATACTGTTCAACAATATGCAGTCCAGGGAAACAAAACAAGGAAGACAATGTTTATACGAGGACTATTTCGTAGCCCGAACCGATTTTTGTAGGCGATAGAACGACGAGGAAAGATGAAGGGAGCGTGCTGCTCATGCTCTGTTCTAAAAGAGCGACACTCATTGGGATTTTGCTGAAATTGCGTGACAAAGAGAGTCCTCGTCTGAACGCTGTCGAACATATGACATTGAAAATACAATACAAAACAAAAACTATCTTCTACTTTACAAACAACGAAATTGCTTGTCAGATACGAAAACTCAATACAAATCATTACATTGCAAGGAAAAGCTGACAAAATCACCTTAGAAATGGCGTGTTTGTTGCTGTCTTTCTGCTGATGATCCGAAAAAAAAATGACAAACACAACTTGAGCATTATATGAGTAGTATATGGAAATAATCGCTCGARAAAACAAATAACTAGCTACCTGTAATATATCTTCTAACTTAATATTATAAATGCATTCTTGAGAATTAGCCATGACAACATAACTTCAAGTAACAAAACTTCAATTTTAACCATATCTTATTGGCTTATATAATTAAAGTTTAAAATAAAAACCAACCACATTTAAATGTTGYGAAATAAAACTGAAAACTTGCGCCATTTATTTATCATCCACTTTCACCCACGAGCTAATCTTAAAACGCGCCACTAACTACCAGTTACATACGTACTATATATAAATGTATGCTTTTATGTCTTAACGCCACAGTTAAGGCCTCAAAGCGTCGCGTTGGGCTAGCTTTAAAGAGCGCGTAGCAAACAAAGGACGCTGGTTGCAAAGTGTCAGGCGTGGTGTGAAACGAGCAACTAGCAGGCATTCATAAGTAGCGTAACGCTTTCTGCTAATGGCTGCTGGCTGTTGGCCTAGACACCATGTCGGTGAATTGCCTCACATACATATATATCATATATATATATATGTATTTGATATACAGCGTTGCTTGTGAGCACGTGTGTTTAAGCTGCGCATATATTTGCTTTTGCCGAGCAGGCGACGGAAAAATCTACGCGATTTGTTGACTAAATTTGCGCTAAAAATGTAGAACACCGCAGATACCTACGCATAATTGTAGATTTTAGGCGAAAGTTTATCGAACGAATGATATTTCTTTAAGCTTCTACAAAAGTTTCAGTTTGTTCTCACACTCTGTGCTCGAAATATTATTATTTTTTTTTTTATATAAACTAATTTTTTCATGTTTTCGTCATTTTTTTGTTTTCATTATATTTTTTTCATTTATTTATTATTATTATTTTTCGCCCGTGTATATCTCTATTTACCTCTTATCAGGTTTTTATTTACTCTTTGTATTTTCTAATTTTATTTTGCAGCCAGCGGCACTAATAAAGTGTTAATTTACGCTTAGACTGCGAAAGTTTCAGACATTAGACTAATATTATGATATTATGCTCAGCAGTACACAGTTTACCGAACCTATTTAAATTTGAGGCTGCAAATTTGTCAGTTAGTATTAAAATAAATTCTTTAGCTGGATTCTACGTAGTTATTATTAAATTTAGCTATATAGCAATTGGCTTTCGTTTTCTTGCAGCCATAAATACAGCCCGTATGTTTAAACGTCTTGAATATTCTAGCATATTTTTCATATAGCTAGACGATCTTTCTAAGCCCGCAACACTTTTAAACTTACTGGTTATTCCCAATTAAGAAACCCGACCCAAAGTTGCTAAAATATCACTGGAAAAAGCTAGATCAAAAAAAGTCAACAACGTATAGCGCTAATAAGTTCTTTATTTGGCCAAGTATCTCTGACGAAAGTTGACCATAAGAATTTTCAATAATACATAGCGAAATCTAGGTCTTCATATCTGAATAGATATCCCATTTTTCAAATGCTGAAATTGCTTGCCAAGTACAAAAAATTTATAGAGTCATTACATTTCTAACAAACTCTCAAAATGAGTTCCTAAATGTCGTTCTAGATACAGAATACTCTAGACCGATTATCGGAAAATTATTGATTACTTCCGAATACAAAGGGAATAGTCTCGATTTATTTTTAACTTTCGAATAATAAGTTTCTATTTCTATTTATGTTATTTATAAGTATTACTAATTAAGCGGTTAAATCATCGATGGTAGGTGTCTTTGCTAAGTGCGCTSACGTCGTCGCGGATCAAATAAGGATATTAAAAATAGATTCTTACATAGGAAAAAAATAAATTTGGTTATTCATAAATACATTCATTGATTGAGCACTTTCATAAAGCCCCAAGAAACTTCAAAATAACAACCGTTAGCCCGTTAAAGCCTCGCCTAAAAGCGCTGAAGTGACGTCAGCACAAGGGTGAGTCAAATGACCCAAGATAAGTGTGCGAAAGCATAGATTAAAGCAGAATATATAAAATGATTTAATTTAAAAAACAAACAGATATATAGGCTAGGCTAGATATTTTTTAAATAAAAAAATCCTAGCAGGATGAAACCCATCGGAAACGAAAGATAAAATAGCCAGTATAAAAGGAAAACTAATTTACGGGCGATTTGAGGTTTCGAAAGGGAAGGGGAGGAATGTGGTTGAATTTTCAAAGATGAATAATGGTTTATCTCGTAGCAATACAGAGACAGGTACAGGAAAAAGTTATATGGCAATGTTGTAGGTTATGAAAAAGTCTATAATTTTTGTATAAAGACCTTTATCACATGACCACAAATTTTTTGTGAAAATTTTAAATAACCAGGATTTTGGATTCTTTTTCTTATTTGTATATGGTATATATTTTTTTCTTTCAAGAAATTTAGAGGAAATTTATTGTACTGTGAAAATTTCAATCTACTGTAATTTATTTATATTYTTTCTTCTAAACTGGTCTAAAACAATAATTTCTCTCAACAAAACTTCAAAGTTTTTCAGAGAAAATAGCAATTCCCACTTATCTCCTTTCTAACTCAYGCACCACAAGTTAAGAAGTCTTCAAATTGCCTTGTCATTCTCACTTCAAACAATACATTACTGAGCGCAAGATCCCGGCGCCCCCAAATTTTGCCAATTTCTGCTTTGTTCGTTGTGGCTTAAACCAAATTAACTGAGAAAGTTAGTGCTGCCGCAGTGTTTGCAATTTCAATTACGTTCCATATATATGTATGTGTGTGTGTGTGTGTCAACATACCGCCACTGAACGACTGCATTACCAAAGCTGCCACACAAATACGCCAGTATCTCTTACAAGCCACTTGCAACACCAGCAACAAATTGCCCGAAAGCTTGCAGACAATAGCCATTCCTGAGTTGATACACTCGTAAGTCGGGCATTGTCTTGCACTTGCAACAGTTGCGAGCTRAGTGAATGGAGAAAAAAACATGGCGAAACTTTTAATTGCGAATTGTGAATTGAAACGGAAATACGTAAGACGCAAGTAAGCAGCTCGTAAATTCTGCACTGTAGGGCGGCGCTGCAAGCGGTGGAGTGACGCCGCAGCATCACGCATGCTTTGCAAAAGTTGTGCAAATAAACATGCCAGCGAGCAGATGACCGACTTGATAGTCGCACAACAAGCTGTAAACGAAAATTAAGAAGAAGCACATGAAGCAGAAGAAGAAGAAAAGTAGACTTGGTACAGCTGCGAGTACGCAAGAGATAAACTTCTWTTATTGCCGCCGCTTGCAGCAGCTGATGTCAACAGTTGGTGGCTGCTTGCACTGGGTAATAACACTGTAACACCCAGTCAATCACTCGACTGCTTTCTGTAGTTTGTTTATTTTTGTGCGAAATTTTCGTAATATTTCATATTTAGTATGTAAATAAATTTGAAAAACAGTTTGAGCGTTTGGACTTGCCAGCAGGCGATTTCTGCTTTTGTTATTATTTTCAGGAATTGATACTTTTGAGCGTGTATGTGTGTGTGGGTGTGTTTATTTGTCTTGATTAAAGTAGAAAATTTCCATATAGGAAATTATTCAGCGCCAACTATTTGCAGAAGTAATTTACATTATTTGGCGCAATGCACAAAAACAAAATATCATTCTGTTCTCGGTTSTGTAAATAAAATAACGAAATTGAGACAAATTCGCTGTAATTCACTTGTCAATTTTTTTTTTTTGGTTTTTTTTTTTTGTTTTTTACTTGTATGATCGCACCCAGAAAGCTGGGCATATTTACCGAGCAAATAACTCTTATTATAAATATTTAAATAGTTGAATAGCAAGTTTAAATAAATTTGTTATACGGAAATGTGAACATCACAAATAACAACAAATATGCTACAATAAAATTAATAATAACAGTAAATATTTGTATAAAGGGAAATAAACATTTTACGATTATTGTACTTAAATGCATATGAACTGGCAGTAAAAGCTAATAAGAAAATGCAATGTATCAAAGCTATGATCCCCTTTATAGGGGCCTTAAATGACATGAACTCGATAGAAGAGACTATAGGAACATGATGGGAATACTATGGTAACYACTCATTATCTGGTGGCGACACACATAGAATGGGGCTGACAAATCGAGAAGACTGCAGGATAAGCATGGAATAATTATTATTGACTACTTTAAAAAATGAAAGACCATTAACAGTGACCTCTACAGAGCGTTATTGGACCGTCTGAAGAACGAAATCGCCGAAAAACTACCGCGCTTTAAGTATAAAATAAAGTGTCATTTTACCAAGACAATGCACCATGTTACAAGTCAGTGAAAATAATGGCAAAATCCATGCATTGGGCTCAAATTAATTCCGTAATTTCCACAGATGTGGCCCCGGCAACTATTTCCTGTTATCAGATCTCAGAATGTTCGCTGAGAAAAATTTTGTCGAGTGAAGAGGTGATCGCCGATACTGAGGCCTATTTGAAAGCAAAGTACAAATAATACCACAAAAATGGTACCGAAAAGTTGGAGGAATCAGTGTACCACCCTTGAAAGAAAGCAAGTTGAATACAARATTTAAATTTGAAAAAAAAAAAATGTTTCACTATGATAGACCGGAGACTTTTCAATTGACCTGTTATATAAAATTCTTAACAGGAGATACAAAGTGAATATAAAATCTGTTTTTAAGTGGAAGTAATAACTCCAAGTGCACGATGGAGAAATCTGATTATGTCTATGAAACTTTGACTTCTATAATAATAATTTATCTATTAACCATCTGAGAAATAGAATATTTTGCGAATAAAACGTCTGGTCTGCGCCCGAAAATATGTACAGTTTCCTGCAGAGCATTGTGGTTGTATTCTGCATTACCCACTAAGACATTGTTCATAWTTTTAAAAAATATTTTAGAAATATATTAAAGKATTTSGAATWTGCTTTCGTCCGTATAAAAAATATTTTCAGAGAAGTTTACAGCTTGATTTGTACACTTTTTTGCCAATTCAAAGCGCTTCTATTGAATCGCATTTGATATGTGAGCATAGTATAAGGTCAAGGAACTACTTGAAATATTGATTCAGAAATAAAAAGTAAACTCTGCTTAAGTTCTGAAAAYAGTTACTGGGAAAACGWCRMRGTAGATTTACTAAAGTTACAGCTTAACTTTTAACACAGAATAAAATAATGAAAAATGTCTACACTTTATTTTCAGTATTGTTTAATAATTTAAAATCGATAAAGGGAGACAAGCCTGTAGTTGTTTATTTTCCTTATTTCCACGCGATTGTCACTTTCCTTTCGACAAACATTTCTGATTGCATTCTGCAATTTTGTGCGACGTCAGCGCAAGACGACACCACACGCGCGGTAGCAGGGTGACAAGCCGGCAAGGCGACAAGGGAAGCCAGACAWTGCTTGCTGCATACACAATCAACCGACTTGCACACGCTTACAGTTAAGCATTGCATTTTTGAAATATAATGTTTTTGTTTTTGTTTTCATTGACGTCTTTTTGTAGTTGTCGTGGTTGTTGTTGGGTTTTGTTTCTGTTTTCTGTTTTCTTTTCATATTTTCCGTTTGCTTTGTATTTATGCAATTTTCCTGGTATGCGGCAACGCCGAGTTCATTCACTTAGCCACAGGCGCCCCAACATTGCTCTGCTATATTTTTTTCAATTTTGTTCCATTTCTTCATTTTTTGCATTATTTTGTATATTTTTTTAACAAGAGCGTGCGAAACGTGTCAGTCACACTGACAACTTGGCACAAGCGAGGGCACAAGCGCTGATTGCTGCTGATAGTACACTTTTGCAGCGATTGGTGTTGCCACAGTCGTCACAACAATGCACACACACAGAGACGCTGCGCTGAGTTAGATATAATATTATGGATTGTGCACGTCCCGGGGGAGTGCAGTAGAAGAAAACATTGGAGGTTTTGAAGTGTGGCGGTTTGTGGAAAGTGTGCGGATAGTATTCAAAAGCGTTTTCGAGAGGCACAAGGAAACAAAGTGTTTAAAAAATATTTAAAGAAGAACATTTTTTTTTTTTTTGTTTTGACGGTGCAAAATATAATTAAAAATATAAAATTTTCAAAAATTACAAACGCTTTTCAAAATTCACAATCAAGATCTAACTTCCGCCATTCAACTTATAAAGTACTACAGTACAAGGCATTAGATTCCACTTTTTTGCGCTTAGAACAATCCCTAGCGAACACACCCCAAGCATAGCAATTGATTAGATAAGGCACTCACACTCCAAGCTGGTATTTACTTCTACAGTCTCACAAGCGTCCCCGTTGTCGCCATATATCCGCTCYGACAGAAACGATAGCTCGTATAAAWCGCTGAGCGATGTCTACTCTGACTCTCTACACTATTCTAYACGCTCTTGTCCTAATCTTTCAAGTGTGTTGACAATGACATACGCTTGTATAAATAAATATAACGGTCAAAAGCGAGAAGTTTTAAGTCAGTTTCTACAATAACTTACAGCCTTATCATGTGTAAGAATAATGAAAGTAATTTATAGAAGAGGCAGGTCTAGGGGCGTGATTTTATGTCATATTTTTGTCTGTTTTTACTATGCGAACGAAAAATGTGTGGCAATAATTTATTCAGAAAAGATTGGATTTAAAAACTTTTAAGTTAAAATTTAATTTAAAATTTACTAAAATTTAATCTTATTT
>NW_017535963.1:516411-519118 GCF_001853355.1 Bactrocera latifrons | reverse complement strand
TTTATTTTACAAATTGCTATTTTGATATACAACCTTACTATTTTCCATAATATTTTCTTACAAATTTCTTATTTCCTCTTTACTCGTTTTCCATCCATCTAACCGTTCCAGTGTAAATATTTAATCACATTTTAATTTATATTCATCAGAACTGCTCATTCACATTGTGTCAAATAAATCAATAAATTAATTAATGAAATGAATTTGCTCGGCGGTCAGATCACTTTGCTGAACAATTATGAAATCACGCATCTGCTCATACTTATTTATAAATATACATACAAGTATATGCAAGCCCTGTAAGAAATTACTAGGCAATTGAATAGCTTGTTCACACACGGTTAGCTCTTTCTAGACTACGGAAATATAATTTAATTCAACGCAAACAATTAAATAAGTAGATAAGGCAATAGTACAGCGATTTCCAAAGAAAAATTAGCTCCATAAAGTGATCGCGCGTACTATATAAACATAAGCAATTAATCGTTTGTAGATTATAGTTCTACGAACGCCTTGCTGGGATGTATATGTATGGCAGTGAGTTTGATAACTAGAATACTCACACTGTAGATAATAAAATAAATAAAATATATAAATGTAAATTAGTATGTACTCTTTCAAGTGTTTTATTCAATATTCTGAAGGAGTGGCACATTTCATACAGATACTGTAACTTAGCTAATTCAAAARTGTTTTAATAATTGCAAAGTACGGCAGGCAGTTTCTGCTTTTATTAACACTTTTTAATTTATTTTGTTTTTCATTAAGTTCAACAGAAGTAATCAACTCTAATTCAGTTTATGCTACGTTAAGTTAATTTCCTTTAATTTAGTACACTTCTTTGGGTTTTTCTAGAATTACACTATATTTAAGTTAAGCTAAGTAAAGTTAAGTTCAGAYAAGTTAAGTACATAAACTATTTTTCAGTTAAGTAGTTCTTCAACATTGTCATTTCATTTATGCTTTCTAAACTCAGTTTAAAATATGTTACGTGAAGTTAAGCTAAGTTAAGTTAATTTTTTATTTAAGTAATTCAATTAAATACAGTTATGTAATTAAATTATGTAAAAAATAATTACTAATTTTTATTCGATATTTAATTTAATATAACCAAGTTTTGTTAAGTAAAGTTTAGTTAAGTTAAYTTAAGTAACATTTTCTAGCTTAAGGTTTTAAGTTGAATATTTATGTAATTGTCATTTTATTGAATTTATCTAAAGTTAATTGTGTTAAGTTATTAAGTCGCGTTGTGTTAAATTACGTTAAATTAATTTTTAATTCAAGTTTCAATTAAATACATTTATATAATTCAATATATTTTAATAAGCTAATTACTAATTTTTATTCGATATATTGTTTAATATACCTAAGTTTTGTTAAGTAAAGTAAAGCTTAGTTTAGTTAAGTTAAGTTAAGTAAATTKTTTAAGRTAATTTCWTATTATTGAGTTTATCCAAGGTTAATTGTGTTAAGTTAAGTCGTGTTGTGTTAAGTTATATTAAATTAACTTCTTAATTTTTTTAACTCAATTTATTTCAATTTAATTTCTGTTTACATATTTCAACTAATTATGTAAGTTACAAGTAACTGTATTCGAAAACAATTAATTAATAATTTTATTTAAATTTATTCAACAATTTTAATATTTTATGCTTTTTTCCACCTTTTTATAATAAATAATATCTCTAACCCTAGAAATATCAGTGTTCATGTGTGTTCTAAACGATCACTCTCTGCGTAGCACTCTACAGATTGCGGTTAGTTAATCTTTGCGCGCGCTTGACTTGACTGATAGAAGAAAGACAAAAACAACAACGCTACAGAAAAATGACCGGCTGCCGCTTTTATAAGTCAAATACGAATATTCTGCAAAGCTACTACGAATTAAGTATGCTCACTCAGAGTCATGGAAAATTCCCCAATAGGCGGTGATCATGTCGAGCTATGGCGAGCGTAGATGTTTGCTTATATGTAAGTGTGCGTCTGCGGTTTGTTGATGAGGGATTTACTTTAATTTATGTAGTATGGCTGTAGTCATACAATCAAGTGAAATATATTAAAATAACAACAACAAGTGAATCATAAAATGTACTAATAAGGCATTGAACAAAGTCATTAGTTAAGCGCACAAGCGCCCCGCAGCCATTACCGATGTTTGGTAAGAAACTAAGATTTGAAAGCAGAATTTGTGCTATTTTAAGAATGGATTGGGAGGAATATTTGAATATAATTTTATATTGATAGTCTTAATTGTAGCATTAATTTTATTTACAAATTTCGAAATAACAAAGAGGTGTGGCACTGTAGCCTGCAATGACCTACGGAACAAATCGAAAAACAAATCCAAAATTGGATAAAAAAAGGAAAGTTAACCAAAATTTTTGAAGTTTTCAGCCTGTCAAACTTCGATCTTTGAACACACCAAAACAATGGTTGAACATTGTATGGGGAACTATATACATATGTATAGAATGTGCAAAGGTATATGATGGCAAGCAAATTCGATAAATGCTATTTGGAGAAAAATGTTTTTAATGAGAAACAAATATAAACTAATTGAGTTGATTGAACTGAATGTATGCTYATTAGAAAACTGTAACTGTGACTCAAAAAATATTGGAGTTATCGACTTAAAATTATATACTTTTTGTGTTTAAAGGTATAACAGAAATATGAAGATTTTTTTTAGCTTTTTTTAATTAATTTT
>NW_017535963.1:511661-516090 GCF_001853355.1 Bactrocera latifrons | reverse complement strand
AATTAAATACAACATTTTTTATGGCATCATTTGTATATCTCAAAAATTTATTAAAAAAAAGATTGTCGAAACAATTTATTAAAATAATCGAAGAAGCTTTCTAAACTACCTACTCTCTATAAAAAATTAAATTYTCCGCTTTTATTAAGCATGAGCTTGCCTTCAATGGAAAAACAACGTGTGTAAATTGTTTGTATTACAAATGAAGATAAAAAATGTTCCGTGCAGTGAGATGAAAAAATGCAAATTTCAGTTAGGACAATCAAAAGCGTTAATTGACACCAGATATGCTGAGGTGAGTAAGCCAAGCGGAAATTTTTAATAAAATATTACAAAAAAGAGATTTTATGAAAACACCAAATATTTGAAGCGCACACATATGAGGATTAACCAAGGCAAAAGCCAAAACCAAAACAAATAAAATGTTAAAAAACATCGAAAAGCAAAATATCTTATAATCTAGCAACCCTAGCGCCACTTTTCCTCCACTCGCATAGGCGCTTGTAGGCCATTGAGCTTTGACTGTTTTTTGACATATAAACATAGATTCTTTGCGAGCGTACATTACAAAGTTCCACGACATTGACGCCATTAAATTGGCGTGTATTAGCTACATCAGCACGCCATTATACATTATTATCTATATCGCTACATCACTTGTAGATTCGCCCAAATCTTCCGCTGCGTCTGCAAGACACACAAACGCATACAAGATAGACATACAAAGAGAGCCACATGCTTATATACAGGCATATAAGCATTTGCAGATAAATAAATAGACTGGAAATTACGTTTATASAAAGGCTGGAGTAGCAGGGCTTAATGTCAACAAAGAATGCAAATGTGTGTTTGTGCGTATTTATGAGTGCCGTTGTGTGCGTTATCTACACAAATGGCCTTGCTGAAGTTCAAGCACCTTACAACACGCGCCCACACACACACACAAACACTCAAAGTAATTGAAGTAGCACACAATGCATGTGGCGATCTGCCGACCCCGGACAGCAAACAGCAAAGAGCATTTGATGCAACTGTTTACTGGCGCGTCAATTAAGTTCAAGTGTCATAAATATACAGCTGGCATAACGGGGTCTGTCTGGTTGCCGGGTAGTTTAGAACGAGTTATAAGTATGTAATGTTTGAAATTTTAATATTTTATTTAAATTTTTATATCATGAACCATAGTATATTAAGTTTGTTTTGAGGTATATAACAACTTTGCCTGGAATCTGGAAGAAAAATCGAACCCCCCGTAAAGTATATACGCCAAATGGTCCCTCAGTTTTTGAGATATTGCTCTGAAATTTCGCCAAAGTTCTTTTCTTCTAATTTCCTTGCTCATTTGTCGGTTTCCCCCACAATCCAGCCATTATCGGTTATAGCTGCCTTACAAAGTGATCGTTCAAAAGCAAGATTTCGTATAAAAAACGTGTTTATATGTAAAGAAATCTTGACAAAAGTTGACTTATGTTACTGTCCAAAGCTACGTTTYAACTTAGGAATAAATTGTTAAGTTCCGATCATCTGCCTTACAGCTATCAAACGAACTTAGCCATCAAAATGAAGTTCTTGCATAACTTTTTTATTTATGAAGGGTATTATAGCTTCGATGCAATCAAACCAACGTTTTTGTTTTGTTTTCTTTTTTTTGAATATTTCAAATAATTTAAAGTGTAATTGTAATTTCAGTAACTCCTTTTTGAACATTTTCCCTATGTGAAACCAACCATTGACAAAGTGACCTCGGCGTATGAGCAACATCACATACTGCGTGTTTGCTTTGGCAGCTCTTCAGACATGATTTTTATTAAATTTAAGTATGTACTGTAAGTAAATTTACAGACAATAAGAATTATTTATATATATAAATATTATATTAAAATATTATTTTTATATTCGCTTACAATATTATATGCAAAAGCTGTATACTATATATGTAATAGTATATATGTTTTCATATTTTTATTTTATCTATTTGCCATATTATCGTTAATAATGCTATACAGCCAGGCAATAAATTGTGTAAACACAATAAAGGCACATAAAACTACCATGGAAGCGATAAAAACGCACTTTTTTTCAAATAAAAAATATATAATATGCGATAAAATATGAAAATAGGCCGCCAAAAATTGTGGGTTGGTTTAGTTGCCACTTTATGAAAATTCAAAATATTTTTTCTATTGCCGTCTATGGCGGCTTAGACTTCTTATATTTAAAAATTGCTTAAGTAAGATATAAATTCATTTTCATTTACGTTATAAAATCTATCAATACTTTATGCAATCATTATATATTCACAGTTTCAGTCACAGCTGTTAATTGTTGTGAGATTTTTAAAGCGCATTTAGGGAAATGTGTTCAGCAGAAATAAAAACCGCAAATCAGGAAAGTATAAAACCGCAAAACAATGAGGCCGATTTTACAGCTATATGAGAATATATGTATATGAGCAAGTACTAAACTGCAGCTATACAATGTTTGGCTGCGTTGCTAGGTTATATGGTGTGATGGAATTTATTTTCTTTATCAACTCTTAACTTTAGGCAAAACAAATTAAAGCTATTTTCGATAATTTAGAGAATATTTTGCATAGAAACAGTTGGAGATGTGAAAGCTTCACATACATGCATTTGATTGCACATAGATCTATATGAGCTAGAACTGCACATTCGTATACCCTGTATCACTCTTGGATACTTTATATGTTCCTATTGGTTCCTCCAATATACTTACTATATACATTTACTATATGTTTGATTATATGACAATTTACCTTTCAATGGGTATATATATGCAGTTTATAAATGTATTTTCATATAAAAGTTTGATAATGAGACAATATTATCTGATTGTTACTGGGCTTTACACTTTTTACAGCCATTTTTAACGACTTCAGCAAGGTTGTTGCAAACAAAGAAGCAATTGTATACAAATTTATGACATTTTTATGAATTTCGAATGTATGAATTTCAAAAAAAAAATGCCTTGATAGAAAGTATATGAATTTTTCTTAGAAACTACTAGCTAATTTATTCATAAACAGTTTTTGAACAATTCTTTTACATAGAAACAAATATGGTTAGCATATTTCCACGGAACAAAAAATCAACCACAAATAAACGAAATTAGAAAATTTAGAGCATTTAAAACATTTAAAGCTGAGGCACGCTACACTTCTGAGAAAATGTTTGCTCAAACTACATAGCTTCTTTCATAGTACAGCTAGCATACACATTTAGGACACAATTTATTAGAATTCACAATTTTTTTAGAATTCTTTCAAAAATTAGCAATTAAAAAAAATATATATAGAAATTCCATCCAAACTAATATACATACTTCCAACAGTCTTTTGTTATTATACTATCACTTTTTTCAAAGCTAAAAACGCAGAGTTGTTGCAGATATTCATATCAAATGCTTGCAAAAACAGTTGTAGACACTACGTATGCAACTGTGGGATAAAAAAAAGCAAACAGTTAATAAAAAAGCGAAACAAGTGATAACCTTCTGATAAACAAATACAGCGCAGACAGCAGCAAATGCACACGSATTGTGCGCCGAAGGTGTTTCTATGAATGGATGTATGAAAAAAGGTAGAAATATAACTGCGCATCCCCGCAGGAATAAGCGCTGGCTCCACAGCGCGCTGTCCTTCTAGTCAATTCAGTCTCCTGTGTCATGACCTTCTCGGTTTCGCTGGAAAATTGGTATTGAATAAAAGCAATAAAATAACAATTATTGCAACATTTGTCCGCTGTTGGCATTGAGAGTTTTTCAAGCAATATGCTTTCACATACATGCATACATGTGTACATACGTACAAAAGCGCACACAAAAACATTTCAATACAAATTTATATGCGTAAGTATATACAATTATACATATAAATCTTCAGTAGTGTTTTTTCTTACGCCCCGCGGTCATAATCAATGACACTGTCTACTCAGTTTTAGTTTTCCTGTTGTATCTGTGTAGTGCTCTCAAAAGAGAATTAGTGAAATATAAAATAAGTTATTGATTTTTTTTTCCATTACATTAGCATATTCTAGATACCATAAATAGGCTTCTTATTTTTTAACATTGATTTAAAACCGTATTGCTCAAACGGCAGGATAAACCGCGTCTACACGCTCACAAATCTTTTTCTACAACATAAGCTTAAAGTAATAAGCTGTCTTATGTTTTTTAATTTATTAATCAATTTATTTTTTGAAATTATTTTAAATTTATCGATATTAATCGATATTTTACGATAATAATTTAATAGATATCGATATTAATCGTCAATTTATGTTAATAAATTAATCGATATCCATATTAGTCGATATTTTTCGATACTAATTTAATCCATTAATGTCGATATGTTTACCTTCATTTCAAAAAATGCATATACTTTAAATAAATGAAAGTACTGAGTGCCTTC
>NW_017535963.1:504321-511248 GCF_001853355.1 Bactrocera latifrons | reverse complement strand
ATTTGTAATGTCATCGATATATGTAAGTCTATAGTAGTCGATATTTCTGCGATTAATATCGATATGCAYAATTTTACTTTAAAAATCGTTAGTTCCGTTTAGGTTCAAGTTTTTGGTGTGTTTTAAGTAAAATCATTGAATTTAACACCCTCGAAATAAGTAAAAAGTGTATAGTCCGAATAAAAAAATTTATAAATTCGATAACAGTTATCGATTACTAGCAATAAAAATTGCTAAAACAAAGTTTCTACAAAATTTTTTTAATATTATCGATTTTCAATTATATTTCATCCGATTAAATTCGATATAAATAATGTTATTATTTTTATTAAGTTAAGTAAAACCGCTGGCGAGTTTAAAATAGATCAAAATTATTTGCATCGCCTAAWAAAACAAAAAATACAAAACCCAAAATAATGCTACAGAGATGTTTTAACGAGCTTTTGAAGAATAACAACAAATCTTTAGAACAATAACAACCAGCACCATTCGATTTCAACAGTAGTCAAATATTTCACCACCACAGCCAACGRCAAACCGCAATATCCGCCAAAGTAATGCAATGCCGAACGCCACTGCCATAACAACAACAACACAAAACAACCACCTAGCAAAGTTTGATATTTGCATAACAGTAGCGTAGAGTTGGCGACGCTGACCGCAACAGCAATAAGAATGATGGCGGCGTTCAAAAAAATAACAGTCAACCGCACAGTAGCGAGCAAAAATGCCGCAGTCAAATGCAGTAACAACAAAAACAGCTTTTTACTGTGGTGACAGAGGCGAACAGCCTTCAAAGTAGGTTGTGCACAGCATAGCAGGGGTGTACAAATACAATCAAAGGGGTGTAGATAAAGACTTATGCAGAAATACCGCAAGCAAAAGTGGAAATTGTAGAAACTCTTAAAAGTGAATTTAGCCAAATGTGAACAGAAATTAAATGAAATAAACAAAGCAAGCGCGCAAATGAGTGAGAAACGCTTTTAAGTTGCAAAAGCAATAAATGGAAATTGCAGCAACAACAACGTGTGCGACTCCGGCGTGTTACTCCATTACAAGCCAGAGGCGGTCTAGCGGCTGGCGGTAGGTGGTGGGCGGCTGTCGCCAGTTAATCATGTGGAGAGCAATAACAAAAACACCTGCCGGCCTTATCGRTGTAGCGCTTGTCGAGTATTGTTTATCTAATTATATGTATGCTTGCTTGTATATATAACTACCTTATATGTAGATATTGACTTTGTGCCGCGACAGCGAGACGAATGACAATAAAAAGGAAAAGAAACACACAAAAAAATGCTAGACTAAAGTGTTTCCAAAAAGGCCAAGGGCAAGAAAGTGCTTACAGGTTTTTGTTATAAAAATATTAAAATATTTTAAGCAAGCATTTAATGTGAAATGAGGTGCTTTTAATTTAAAAAAGAAATTAGAATAAATATTAATCAAAAATCATTATTTTAAAGTTTAGTTAATTTTATTTATCATGTTTACAAAATAAAACTTGGTTAGGCAATGAAAAATCTTAATATCATACGGAAAATTGTAAAGTAATTTTTGGCAATGAAATTATTCAGCTTAAGGCTTAAAGAACAACTTTTACAACAATAAAGTTGTAAAAAAAAAAATATTTTGAGAGGAAATATGTAAAAATATTTTTAAAACATATAATTGCACATACATATATGTATATTTTAAAATAATTTTGAAATATATATCAGATTTTGTATTTGGAAACACCGTACTAAATTGTCGTACAAAAATCGTAATTTGAAGAGTTTTAGAAAAATTTTCCTGATAAAATTTTTTTTTCGAATATATTGGGCAGTCGAAAAAGTTTTTTCGTATTTTGTCAATAGATGTCGTTGCAGGCGTATAACTCCAGTGTGTCATACCTTATAGCGCTGGAAAAGTGAGATTTTAAGCTTCATTTAACCAAAACAATTTAAATCGGGGAAGTTAAAAACAGTTACAGCTGTTCAAAAATGAGTRAAAGTAATGAAGAAATTCGCTATATTTTGCAATTTTTGTATAAAAATGGGAGAATGGTTTGCGCGTAAAAAATAATAATCTGATTCGAGCAATGCTGGGAAATATAAACTGGACTTTCGTGCAATTACYAGCCAGATCTATAAAATTTTGAACTAGAGTAGTAAGTCAGATAAAATGAAGAAATAACTTTCACTTCGGCTGCAACGAGGCTATAAATCCGTTCACAAGCGCCTTCTTTATAGAGTAAAATTGTATAAGAAGATCTTTATACTGATTTTTATCAAGCAATTTGCATGGCAGTTATATGCTATAGTCTGCTGATAACAYTAATTCCGAAAAAAGTTGGAAATATAAAGAAATTTCGAACGATTTCGCCTGCCTTTTTGGTACAACTCCTAGCTACAATCTATTTATCTAATATATCATTGTAYATTTTCAGATTTATTTTTCACCAAACATATTTATTTAGTCCAARAACACGCTACGGCGCTCTTCTAAAGCAACACATACAGATACATAACAATTTTGTATAAAATAAAACCCGTTTGAAAGAAAAGTAGCAAAAGTCATTAACAAACTCAATCAGATGTGTCACATGCTCACTTCATACGAATACATCATTGACAGTCAGCTGTGCTCGAAACAGGCACAATATACGCCTTTTCTAGKTAGACTTCCTCGGAACTACTTTGTAATTATTTGAAGAATTTCGAATATGTAAGTCAACATACACGCACACATACGAAAGTGTATACACCGCAAGCAACCAACTTCAGACGAGGCGAATTTCATGTGGACACAGCAAGCAGCGGTAAAGCAAATAAACACAACAAAGTAGAAATCAAGAAAATAATGAAAATAAATATCAAAAGAAAACGGCAAATGTCAGAAGCAAAAAAAACAACCAAAAGCAAAAAAGAACAAAAACAACTGCGGCGCACAGCTGCAAAGGCACGGCAAAAACGAGTGCATTGCGGTGCCCAACGTTGCAACGGCGAATTCGCCGCAAACGAGGCGAGACGAGTGTAAATGCACTCAGCGAATGCTAGCATATGTATTTTGTAAGTTCACATATTCATATACACACATACATATATATTTATGTGATTAAATGCGAAAAGGGAATAATAAAAAGTGCATAAAAATATATAAATGCGAGGCGATGGAAACTTTGTTGCGGTTTTCGCCGTTTTCCCCAYATTTAGTTATGTATACACACATTAGTTTCGGGGAAATTTGGAATGCCTTGAAATTTGCAAGAAAAGCGTGAGCTCACTAACATTTAATGCAAAAAATAGACTAGATTAGAMTTTATGCCAAAAAGTTATTGACATAAATGTATGTATGTATGTATGTAGGTTTGTAGGTATGTTCATGTATGTATATTTTTATGCAAAGTGTAGGGAACGCAAGTCGAAAGCCCACATATTAATTAAWTATAACTGTTGTGTGTAAACGGAAATTCACTGATAAACCAAAGGCGAAACAATACGAGAATGCACGCGACTAAAATCAAGCGAATTCAGAAAGTATATACATAAATGATGTGTTGAACACAATGCTAGCGACAGACTGCAAACGACATCTGTSAAGTATTAAAAAACACACGTTCTTATGGACGGACCTATTTTGACAGCTGCACSAGTACACGACTGCAGACCGACAGTTGTCGTTCTCGCTAACTTCAATTCGATCCTATATTTGCCAATGACAGTARGACGACAGGAGAGTTGACAGTATAATGAAAGATAGAGAGATGAGGTAGAGTGGTGATGCCACTAATATGTAAAATGTAATATTACTCAAAGCTCTAACAAACCCGACGTCATTTTACAAATAAAAGCATAAATAGCTCTGTTACATCATTTATAATAACAATTGATAACAATTTAAAACAAAWAAATTTACCTATTTACTTATATTTTGCTTAAAAATATCACTTTGAACAAAATATTAAAATTTCATTGAAGTGCAAGGTATTACAACTGCGTTGATTTGTGTACATGCCGGCCATTGTTATGTTGCTGCCCTCTCACAAACGTTCATGTAGTAGGATTCACAACGCCATTTTCAGTTCACTGTCGTGCTGCTGCAGTCTGTCGCGAGCATTGTGTACCGCACATGAATCTGCAGATACGAAGCGATAAGCGTGATCAGCGATCGCCTTTTTGCGGTTTTGAGAAAAACAAAAATGAAATAACACAAAATGCGTAAATGAACCAAAAACGAATAAAAAGAGTTAAGAGAAAAATTTTTAAAAAAGCCAAAAAAAATGTGATAATATTTAATTAAAATTTTTTTAATTAATTACTATAACATAAATTAAATTAATTTCAAGTTAAACGCTTTAATAAACTGCTTTCACTGTAAAAATCATGAAAACAAGCTACAAATCCAAAACTGCATAATAAACAAAGTCTAGAAAAGTACCGTTATAGTTTAGTCGATTTTMATAAGACAGCATTTTTAATAGAAATGTCATTTTCGGTGTTCACATGCATWTGCTAAAAGCTTATAGACGCCATTTAATTTATACAATTATCAAATTGTCTGCAGTCAAGCTTTAGYCGGTAGAGCAAAAGTGCTAATTAACTCAATTAGGGCGCTGTCTGCAAAACTTTTTTCCTCATTAGCTTACATTGTTTTGACAAYTTCAATTTCATTTATTAAGTGAATATGTGCTATATAAAAAGGAAAAACTAATGACAAAATATTTTTACGCGATTTATATTAGTTTGGATATAGAGTAAACAAYTAATGTTTTCATTTTTATTAATTTCAGTATTAACTACACAAWTCATGTTTTAATTTTTTAGTGAATGGATGGAAATTTCTAAACCACTATGCGAAATAGCTCAAAATCTTTAGTATTTTTCGGAAAAAAAGAACCAAGTAAATTTAGTTTAAACCACGTTTGAAAGGTTCAGTTAGCGGATACAATTAAATTGCAAATTGGAAATGACTTTCTTTAATATCTGAATGTGCTCAATTTAGTTTAAACAGTTAGAGTTTTGAGGTGTTCTAAAAAAAAAAATTTTTGTTTTTTTTTTGGGGAAACTTGTATGTGAACAAAATCAATCATAATAAGTTTAATTACTTTATGTAGCAGGGAAAAACCTAATTTTGCAAACAGCTATTGATRTACGAGTAGTTTTCTAAAGAAAACATTTGATATTATGTCACTTGTTTTATTGACCATACGATTTCCAATTAAAAATCGATTTGCTGCCCTCACTGAACACKTTACTATCAATTAATTGCAGTTTATTTATTATGCACTTGAGTATTTTGATAATCATTAAATTGGATGTTAAAGTGATAACAATTAGCCCTTCAATTGACAAATAAATACTAATTATCCAATTAGTAGAATATTGGAAACTTATTTATTCACCACAATTTAAGGTTATGAGCATTTTTGTCATTAAAGATCGATTAATTCGAACTACTTTGACTGATTATCAAATTTTTGACGCAGAGATAGCCATCGCTCAGCTACCTTACTCGACAGCTTTAGTTGCCTGTGACCTTCTTTCAAAACTAAAAATGCGACATGAATCAATTAACCCAAAATAAAAAACCGCCAGACAAAAATTCAGGTCGTAAACCGACAGCTGGCAAAACTAATCGAGGTAGACATTGGGTTATATAWATTTATATAAATGRTCAGAATGACAAGCTTAGTTAAAAWCTGGGTGACTGTCTGTCKGTCAGTACGTCCGTCCTTGGCAAAAARATAATGACAACTTCGTAAATGGGTGTAATCGGACCACTGCCGCGCCCTCAAAACGCCATTAACCGAAAACGAGTAAGTTGTAAAGGTATGAAATGTTCGGTTATACGCGAACTTAGCTCTTCCTTGCTTGTTTTCTATCAATTCGGTTTGCAGGCGCTGTTTAAATGAGCCAATTTGATCTTAAGTGCACTTTTTTTAAATTTAATTCTTCATAAAATTAATGATACTTTGGAGGCCAGGATGAAGGAGAATTTTTTTATTAGACATTTTGTCAATTTAATAAATTTGGAAAAATTTTGTAAAATTAATTTTTTCGTTTTTGTTCAATTCTTGAGAAATGAAATAATCGAAAGCACAAAATGTGTTTGAAACTTTATTTGAAAATTAAATAAAAAAAACTWAATTTACTTAGAAAATTAAARTAATTTGTAACAAAAAGTTGAGAAGAAACAACTGAACTTAGGAATATTTCAATTCCTTATTTGATCGGTTGGTTCGATGTATGCTATATACGCGGCACTTACTAATTAAATACYCTACTTCCTAATAATGCTCAGTTTCTTCCCATAACCTACTGACTTAATACAACTAATTTACGCAATTTTCAACAAGTTTTCTAAATGTTTTGTAGTAAGTTTTCTATAAACAATTGATACTGCGCACGCCTGCTTTTATTATTTATACATTTCAGCCTGTTGTTTTGGCTTGCTSTTGCGCTAAGCACCATTTGTCATTAATTAGCTTATCGCTCACACTTTAAGACATACTATAGTATATATTTACATAATTACATGTACTTATAGTCTACATTTTTTATTTGCTCATATGCATATAATATACATTGTTTGTAAACACTTTAGTTATCTACAATATACATTTGTGCTTAACTAAAGCTTATTCTAAATGCAAATAGTCGTAGTATTTTTTTAACCTGAACCTGTAGAAAAACCTCGATCCTCTTTATTTTCTTTGTGTATTATTTCAGGGAACTTATTTWTTTGCGTTTACTGCTGTTACATAATCACTAAATATTCACTTTGTTGTCGGCACACACACCAAGCAAATTAATATTGAACTAAAAACACAAAAAAAAAAAACAAACTCAAAGATAGAAGAAAAAAGTTCATATTCCTCTGTCTCTTATACACATCTAGATGTGTATAAGAGACAGATAAAAAACCGCCAGACAAAAATTCAGGTCGTAA
>NW_017535963.1:491363-502850 GCF_001853355.1 Bactrocera latifrons | reverse complement strand
TACTTTTTAAATTAATTTAATTTTTATACGGATTTTATACTGTATCTTCATTTAATCATGTCACAGCGATCATATGGTTTCCGTTTATTCTGTTCTTCGCCATTTTCACTCACTTTCGTAATGCCAATACGGCCGCGCTGTTGCACTTTTGCACACATTTACAACATATATAAATATATATGTATATTTYCGTTTTTATTTTTTCCCATTTGTGACTTTTTGCTTTTAACCCGTTTACAAGAACTGGTTTACAGAATTTCAGAATTTTAATTGGCTAATATTTAAAAAAGATTATATTTTGACATTACAAACTGTGTTTCTAGCTTAATATATATTTTTGGAGACACTTGTTGTACAATAAAATTAACTTTTTGTACAAGAAAAACACTTCGTTACAAAAACAATAATATTTTATAGGAATTTAAACACTTTCAGTCTAAGCAACTGACGCCGCAAAGTTCAACCTCTGTTATCTTTTGTTTATGGATTTTTTTGTATAGGAATTTAAATTTTCATATTTACGGATATCCTACTTATTTTTCGTTACGCGGCAATATTTTATCTTTGAAACTTTTGAATTTCAAATGTTTAATTCTCTCGCTCTTCTCAAGTTCTTTCGCCTCACTTTTGCGCTGAAGTCAAATATACACAAACGCACGTCATATCTACACACATACAAACACAGGTATGTACATAAGCGATATTTACAAACACTCACGATGCTGCTGCTGATCGCTGATCACCGCTGTTTACGGTAGCGGTACGCGCACGTGCACACTCACATGCACTTACATGCGCACGAAACGCCAGAAGCATTTACATACGTATATGTACATAGGTATGYATATGTAGAAGACTTTAGTTTAGCTGTGAATTAAATTATGAAAAATCGTACTTTGGAATTTCTTTGATCGCCACTTGCTTATACGCATGGCTATTTACTTTTTTTAACACAGATACATACATTCACATATTTTCAWATTTTACATGAACACGCTGATATTTAATATTATTTATATAASCACATATGTATATATTTCACGGGCTTCCGTTGACTATTGTCACACTATCACTGCTTTAATACATATATGATTAAATTATATGCATATWCATATATATTTACTAGCTGTTGTAGCTATCTAATGTTTGCTAAATGTTGCTATCATTCACTGTACACTTCACTTCACACGCGGCGCCGCTTTTCGCTACGCTTCGKATCTAAGCAATTCWGTTGTGTCGCAGCAAATCGTCGCCACCGAACCGTTCACGTCGAATATCTCTGCGATACTGAAATCGCTGAGCATCGCCGGCCGACCAGCCGACCAGTGCCCAATATGAAACAGCGCACAACAACAACAACAAATGCCCAATAACAACAAAACCAGCGACATGCACACACACAAGCGCGCACATAGCACACACATGATGGGCACGAAGAGCCGAGTATGAAATGCTGCCGAAAAAGTCAACGGCACACATACACGCAYACAACTGCAATTTGTATGGCAGCGCTATCTGCTTGGTCGCGGCGAATGTATCTAGCACTTTACAGGCATGCCTCCTCCTTTACTTCTATACATTTTGTATGCCATTCAACCACCACTTTACATACAAACACGYTCGAGCAGCAACCCAAAAAAAGCAACAAAAAATACTGAACATTGGCAATTCGCCGCGTTATCTGCAGAAGTGCAGCCGCACACCGCGCTCGCTGAGTCACCCGACGCACACATGCACCGCCAAGTACCTCACAGATACACGCGCCGTGTTTTTGAGTGGCCGCTTGGAATGCACTCCGTTTGTGATCTCAATCGCTCGCACTCACACTCATTCGTGTGCCTCAACTCTCCAGCCGGCTCTATGCAACAGTTTGAGCGCGTCATGGGCTGTCGAGTTCGCCGCACTGCCATGAAGTGTGCTTGCCTGCCGTCTGGTTTCCGTTTATTTATCTTTTGTTTGCTACTTCTTTTTGCACTATACACTTCTTTTATCGGTTAGCTCATTATATTTACTTCTTTGTTTCACACTTTTATTCTTTGGTAACCTTTGGTTGTGTTTGTATGTGAATGTGTGTGGCGCTGGGCAGCCAGCTGCTTGGCCGTTGTGTCGGCGTTTAATGAACTTCGGTGCTGTGTGTTTGTTCTTTTATTTTATTTTTTCTGTTTTTGATTTTGTTTTCTTTTTTTGTCTTTACGTATTCTTTTCCCTTGTGTGGTTTGAGTTTTTGTTTTYATATTTATTTTTTGTTTTAAGAATGGTTTATATGTCACATGYATGATATATTTCTGGCAGCGTTGCCAATAGCGCAGCAAATATAACTGTGTGTTCTTTTGGAAAATTATTTAAAAAATAGACAATATACACTTCAATAAATTGAGACAAGACAGTCAATGTGTTCCGCCATTCGTAAACAGGGGGGTTCAGCACTTTATATTTGAAAATCGCTATGAATATATAAATGAATATTGCACATATTCTCCGAAGACCTCCGTACTCCCGTCTTTAAAATATTGTATTTGTTGTTAAATCAACAATTATCATAATTGTGAAACATAGCACCCTCTATTGACGACATTATTACGCTTTAWACTATATAATATGAATACATAATAGTCTCCTCTTAATAGTTTCTTGGATGAATCATAATATGCTCGGGCACACTGCGCTAAAGGTGATTGAAGTAGAAAAATATGAACAGAATACTCAAAACTAAAATATTATGAAATATTCAAGTATTTCAAGTAAAAGCTTTTCAAAAGCTTAGTAAAAAGCTTTAAGAGTTGAGAAGGAGATAATAGAAAGTTGACAAGTTTAGTCTATTTTAAAATGGTTGTACTTCGTTCGATGTTCCAATTGGTAAATCTGAGGGTAGAAAAAATTGTGTTGGCCGGCTAATATCCAAATAGCTTAAAATAACTGATATCAAGCGAAAATTGATATATATTTATATATATTCTAGAAAACTGAACTCAAAAACTTGAATTCTAAAATTCTTTAAAAAGCACTACATCGAGGTATAAGCCCTTCCACCATCTTGAGGAATAAGCCATCTAACCTGAAATACGCTCAGACATAAAAAATATATATAAAATTCAGTATGTCCAGAAAGCAAACAACTCAGAATTTGACTCTGTTCTTAAGTGAGCATTTCAAGTACGGCAAAAGTATTTTGGTGATACAAAAAGCGATTCGACGAGTTTCTATCCATAAAATCTGAAGAATTTTGTACGACCGTAACCACCTAGACCCAAATACAATCAGATGGTCGGTCAAAGATACACCTATTATCTGTTACACTGTGAATGGCAGTCAGTGCTAACCCTCAAAGTTCTAGGGTATTTCTACGCAAATATACCTCATCTTTAATTGACAAATGAAACTGACGCACGTTTCGAAAAAAAAAAAAATAGTTTTCTACCAAAAGCTCAAACTTGCTATAAACGTTTGAACTGTTTCTACTTCTAAAAATAGATCTCTCACTATATATAACATAATTTTAAACCATAATTGTTTATAGACCAGTCACCACCATCCACCATTTTGTAGTTACTYAATTTCAGCGTAATTTAATTTCTATTGTTGTAAAGTTCTATATAGCACGCAACAGTCACGTTTCAGCAGCTGCTAGCAAAAGTGCCAACAAGCCAAACACATCATAGACTACAAAGACCAGCGTTAACATACATATGTATGCTTGTAGATTTGCATGTCTAGCATGTATAAATGTGTGCGTGCGAAAAAAGCTTGCAATAACATTGTGGCAACGCCGCTTGTTGTTGTTAAGCTGCACTCAAATTTTAGATATATCCGCCTAGAATCAACTTTTAGAGCTTTCACTCGCATTTTGCGCATTTGAGTGAGAAATAAAAGCTTTTGGCGRCAATTTTTCTGTAAGTAACGTATACAAATGATTTGAAAAGCCGGCAAAAAGCACGAAGTAGTCATGGCAACAAGCGGCAGGTTAAAAGAGTTGATGAAAAGAGAGAGCGCAAAAAATTTGCTAAAGCTAAAAGTGAAGCGGAAACGTAGTGTGCTGTCAGCCTTTAGAATGCAGCAAGCGGAAATGACCATCAAAAATTTGTGCTTATGTGTTTGTGTGTGTTTACTTTTGTGTTGAGAGTAAGCAAACGTGATTTTTTGCGCTAGACGAAAGTTGTTTATAAATATTATTTTGTAGTAGGAGAAAAATTAAATMGAAAATATATATTTTTTTTATTTTTATGAGTTGAAAATGTTTATCTTTAAATGTCCAAATCMAAATCTTTTCTTTTTTTACTTTTTGGCATATGTTTGTGTGTTAGTATTACTACTTGATTATGTACAGAAGTGAGTGCGTCTTTGGTAGCGTGCGCTTGAAATCAGACATTTATTTATTTACCTCATTATGATTAATGCAACCGCTTTTTGTCCGACATGCGACCGAATTGTTGTGTTAAGAGTTGTTAAACTAACAAAATATGTTTGCTTTGCGTGTCATTTAAGGTGTTTTATTTTCAGGAAATTTGTTTTTGAATAAACAGCTGTGGCCATGGAAACATTGTTATTTTGAAATATGCTGATAAAATTTATTTATATAAAAATACATTATAATTAAATATTTTTTCCATTAAATATAAATTTCAGTAACACCACTGGTCAATTAGTGACTTTCTTGAATTAATGAATTGAAAATGAGAAAAAGATTTTGTTAGAAAAATCATGCTACTGCAACGAAATTGTGTTACGCAACTTAAATTCGTCACGCATACCTTACATAATGCACTAATATTGAATGGTAAACTGTATTGAATATTCGTTTTTGTAACCTGATATAATATTTGGTTGATGTGGAATATAAAAAGAGTGGCAACCCTGTTCAAAATATTTAGTAAAAAAMAGTTAATCAAATAGAAATTAATACTATAATCTTGCCAAGCTAAAGAACTTCAAAATAGTAATTGAAAGAAATTTATTAATAAGAGTTGCCAACTGTTTCCATTTTTTTGCTCAATAAATTGAAATTTTTTAAAGACTTAAATATAACATTGAAACTAAGTTCCGCGGGTTTAMAAAATTTTAGCTTTCAAAATATTTKTAAAAAGAGTTGCCACCTATTTTAAATATGTAAATCCCAATGCTGATAAGGTTAAAAGTTTCTACCATATAAGTACTCAAATAAATACGTTTAAAATATTGTAAAATAAAAGAATTAAATAGCTAATATAGAAATAGATATTTCTAAATACTTTCAAAAGTTTAAAAACACTTTTGAAGAAAATTTTAAGCCACTTAAATTTTTATAACTGTTTCATCAAGTACCTATGTATTTAAGAAAATTTTTTTCCGAAAATAATTAAATGTGGCAACTCTCCTCAAATTTAAAAAATACAGTGTATATTAAAATATTGTTGTTAAAATGTATTGGTTGTGTTAAGTTAGTCATGTAAACAAATGAGCCATAGACCAGTTTTGGTCCTTTGCGATATCAGATGGGATAAAATTAGTAGGTCCATGAGGAGAGGTAACCTATTACGATGCCTGCGCTTAACGTGGATTTTAACAGACTCCAAGATCTCACTATCGATAATGTATTGAAGAAACTTATAAATTTTTTAAGCTCCAGCCAATTTTAAAAAGGTTTCTACGACGTTTTTAGGTTATGAAAACTATGCTTTTTACTACTAGGATTTATAAAAGAAAGCATTACCTACAATTTTTTTTCTACTAAATGCTATTAACTCTATCCAATATAGTGATTCGTTTCGTGTTGAAAAAATTTTATTATTACAGTTTTGAATAATGTTCTAACTCAGCGCTTTTTTTTTTGAGAACAGATAACAAAAATTCGTTTTTAATTTTTGCTTCAAAAATTTCAATTTATAATTTTCTCAACATTGCAGCACTCTTTAAATTTGACATTTGAAAATTTATTAACTATCATTTTCGTTTTCGTCTAACGTGCGAATCAATAATTGTGCTTCGTTGCATAAAAAMAATGAATTTCGAAACACGCGTTAAATATGATAGTGAAACAAATATCAAACGAGCGCTAAGGGCCGTATGCCTTTACTGTGTCTTCATAGTAATGACCACTGTGGGTGAGTAAACAAAATATTTCTAAGAAATAATTATTTATGTCTCCCCTCTAACATTCGCAGTTGCCGTTTCTGCGCGCCACCACTACATGTACTACTTCAATCACGCTATTAAACGGCACTTTTTGATCTATGAACGACTCGTCACCTACAATGAATGGTGGTCGGAACTAGCAGATTCATTTTTGCCGGAGGTGTTGCTACCGCCACAAGCGAGCAACGAAAGTGTCKCTACCGAAAATGCGAATAGTTCGAGTAATCCAGGCGTCAATGCCAGCACAGCTTCTGCTGCACATAAAGTTATAAAATTTGATGAGAGTATTCTGTTGGGAACACCACGCCTACGTCAGCTACGCGTCGAGGAGACAACTTGCGGTGGCAGCAAGAGTTTCGCGAAACATTTTCATTTCATTTGTTATCCAGATTATTCGTATTCAGATATGAAAACCACTGGTGAACATATAGGGTGAATCTTTGAGTGTCTCTTTATTTAAAATCTTTAAAATAATTTTCTCTTGTGAAACACATTTTGAAACTTCCAGCGCGAAGTATGAGTCTGCATACCATTTGAGCGCGATGCCGATCCAAGGACGAATACACACATATTGGGGTGGGGGTTTCGTGCAGAATTTGGATCGAAATTTTAATGAATCTTTGCCTTTGATTGAATCACTGGCACAGCTTGACTGGTTGGATCGCGGCACACGCCTTATGATTTTCGAATTAACGCTCTATAATAAAAATACGGATCTCTTCAATAATGCCAAGTGAGTGAAACCTTTTTTTTTTTTCTTTTAACTAATAATTAAGCTTAAAAGGAAGACTGCTTAACTCCCTAAATGTAGGCAACAAATTGTTTTCTTTCGATTTGTAATCGCTCTTATAAATAAAACTGATTAACACCCTAAATATAGGCAACAAATTTTTTAAAAATATCACCTATGCCAACATAAATAATTCATTAACTTTAAAGGATACATTAAAGTATTTAGGGCGAAACTGCAGACTACTTTTATAACCTTTCCGAACAATTATTGTAAGTCTGTACCATATTTTCAGAATTCTGGGCGAAGTTCCGGTCACTGGTGGCGTTTTGTTATATATACAAGTTCAGGCGGTGCAAAAACATGCTGTCTGGACAGGCAGCGTATGGATCATACTCTCAGCTATCATTTTCTATATAATGGCTATATATTATTGTATTGGAGAAATGTTGGTATGCCGTCGGAGTGGCTACAAAAAATATTTGAAAAACTTTTGGAACATTGTCGATTTAGTTATACTGATTGTAAGTCAAAAAAGCATATTCATTAGATTAGCTTAAACTAAATTATTATTAATTATTTAATAATTTTSTCTTCTCCAGCTCGTTACACTTTCCTTCAGCTATAATATTTTCCATCCAATTTATCTACATTATTATTTGAAGCATGCCAACGCATTRCCAACTGAATATCATAGCTTGGATGTGATTTGTTGGTTAAACTCCCATTATATGAATTTAGTAGCGGTGCTGGCGTTTTTAGTTTGGATTAAGATATTTCAGTTTTTCACCTTCAACAAAACATCGATACAATTAAATGCGACATTCGTAAAAGTAAGAATRAAAATAAGAGGGGAGTGTGTCTTCGCTAATCACAAGATTTCTAATACACATATCGCCTAAAAGTTTACTAAAAACCAATTTATTCAAAATTTTGCTTCCGAAAACTTCCCTACAGTGCTATACAGATCGTAGAGATCGTTTCAATTTCGTGCTCTCAATACGCGAGGAGTGTGTCTTCGCTAATTCCAAATTTACTTATACACCTTTCCCTAAAAGTATGCTAATACCAACTAATTCAAAAATTTTCCTCACCTTCACTTCCAGTGCTATAGAGATCTGCTCAACTTCGTGCTCATATTTCTGATAATCTTTCTTTCATACGCCATGCTCGGCATGTTACTGTTCGGCCATGCGCACGAGGACTTTTTCGTATTTCCCATCGCATTTTGGAGTGTTATGCGTATGGTATTGGCTGATTTTGATTATGTTGGCGTGGAACATGCAAATCCTGTGCTGGGACCAATATACTTTTTCTCCTTCATACTCATCGTGTATTTCATACTTATTGTAAGCAACTGCTTATTACTAATATTAAAAAAAAAAAAACACTTTTATAAAAGATCATACTCTCTCTCAGAATATGTTTCTGGCCATCATTTACGACACCTTCCGGAACATAAAAACATATGAAATACCACCGGAGAAGAAACAATTGCCGCAGTTCTTTAAAAAATACTGGGATAAGGGCAAAGATGGCGGTAAGAAGGCGCTCAATGCAATAGGCTTGTGCAAACGTAGGAATACAAAACGAGACACAGAACCGTTACGCGAAATGAATGACGAGAACGAGCCACCTTTTCCACCTACGCCAAGGCCAGAGCAGAAAATGCGCGTGCCTAAGAATGAGATAATTCAGAAGTAATTTTAATGACTATTCAATATAATTTTTTTCGAAATATTAGAAATGATTTTTATTCCACCTTCTCTTCTRTAGCTACTTTGAGACCATACAGAACAAACGTGACGCCGAGCAAATAGACAAGTACGTTTTTCTTTTTGCTATTTTAAGTGTCTAACTAATCTTCTTTTAATTTTTTAGTTTGACTAAACATATAACGGCTTTAGAGGAGATTTTGGCTAAAATGAGCGAYGATATTAAGCGTCTGGAAGCCGAGACACCTGATCCGAGCACGCGCCCMGAGCCGCCGAGTCAACCTAAAACACCGCCTCGTCTAAAGGTCTTCATAAATCGCAAGAAGTAGCTTGAATTTCTGTCCATTCAATTTTATGTGTAAAAAAATCATTTTTGAATTACCGTAATATAATTTACTAAAATTTTTCAAATTTCTTTGAGACTTACCAATTTTGCGACGCGCGCGCCAGAGCACTGGCGGTGCTGTATTATTTGGTGAAGCCAGTGTGACGATTTAAAAACAATGTAGAAACTGTAAGTGGAGAAAAAAATTTATTTAGTTTTTTGTTACTAGGATATTAAAAAAAATATAAAAACAGAAAACAAAAATATAAAATGTTTTTTTTTATAATTTTTTAAATATTAAAATTTATTTTTTCACAATTTTATTTCTTTTTTTTAAGAGTGGAAACACTATTCTAAAATTAAAGATGGTAAAAATTATAACTTTTTATTTGAAAAGKGTGTTTCATAAAAAAAAATGTTTAACATTTTTTTAAAGTGTGGCAAAACTATTCCACAATGAAAAAATTAATTATTAATAATAAAAAGTAAAAGTGTGGGTTTATAATATAATTTTTTTCAAAAAGGGTGGTAACACTATTCAACTTATTCGACTTACAATTAAAGCCCACACATAATTATACATTTCGAATTGTTATATCCATAACGAAGTGCAAAGTATTTACTTAAAATTGTTTCGTGCAACAACAATTATGTATTTAAATTCAAGTGGCAACCCAAAAGAAATATTGTTTTATAATAAAACTCTTTCAAATTCGCTGTCAGTTACYATATTTCACTTATATTTTATATTTGCACATTGGGCGTAGTTTTACAAATTCAAACAGGTGGCAACCCTTTTTACAATTTTCGTTATATCTGGGTCAAACGATTGACGTTTAACTATTTTATAGACGCACATCTGTTGCGCACCGAGCCTACAGACTCTTCCGAGCAACATATATGTATTAATACAAAAGCCTATATTTACCAATACATTTACATACATAGATATATATATCATTTGAAAATAGCGCGCACGTTTTAATTAATGAACGTATAAAAGAATACTCGAAACTCATCCCAACATTGCGCAATGGTTTGAAATGAAGTGACCAATAATTTAAAAATTAATAACAAAACGGAATATGGCGTAGTAGATTGCGTACTGATAAATGTCGTAAGATGTGCACATATACACATGTACATACATACATACTTCACATGCGCGAACATGACCACATATGCGATTCATAAAGTATTTCTCATCTTTTGCCACAATAAAATAAATGTGGCGGAGGAGCAGCTTATTRATTGAAATTGTTATCAATTCATTGTTGTATGCCATGCAAACCTATATATGAGTAAACAAATATGGATGGATGAGTATATGTAGAAGTAATTTTGTAGAGTATTAGAGTGGTCCGTACATGCGCTGTCGCAAATGCTTTTTGGCCCACGATCGATGGCAAAATATCAGGTGTTTGCTTTCAGTTAGGCTAGCCTCTCCCTATTGGCTATTTTTTTAATTAATGAATACTAAATTTTTTGTTTTAAATTATTTTAAAATTTGACACACCGTTAAATTAAAACAAAAAATAATGTCTAAGCCTTAAAAAAATAGTTGATTCACTGGTTTTGTTGCTTTTATAAAAATCCTTATAAAAGTTATAGAAAAACCCACCCACCCTAATGCCTTGCACGTGTGTATACATGTTGCAGCAAGTGAACGTTAACGCACGTATAATACGCAATCAGCATGCTTGTCCGTCAACTTGGCAGCTAGTCAATACATTTGAGTGCACTTGCACACACACATAGGCGAGATTGTTTATCCAATAGGGAGCACAGCGTTGCACTCTACTTATATACATACATGGCATGTACACACGCAAGCGTCGTTCACTGCCCAGCAGCGCTGCAGTTCAATGACCARTGCCGCTGCTGTTGCCACTGTCGCTAAGATAGTGAGCCTCCATACTACGCACTCCAGCTTTTGTTTGTACACAAAATAATTTAAACGAACATATATGTATATGTGTGTGTATGTGCAATTGTATTTATGTCCACTTGTTCATGCTATCAGCCACTTTTTGTATGTATGCGAAAGCAACAGTATTTTGTTAGCTCACGTTTGGTTTCAATTGAGATAAAAGTCAAGGTCGGCGCGTTGGCATAACACAATTGCAATTGCGTGCTGGGCAATACGTGGTGACACAACAGAGCAAATTATGTTTCTGTATGTATGATACCATTTGCGTAAATATGAAGTAAGAGAGGTGCGCTAAAAAGTTTTGTAATATGTGATATAACGGTAGTTTTTTTCTTGGCTTGAATTGACTGAATTACAAACAAAAAAATCTTTAATTTATTTTTTTAATAAGAAAATATATTTTTAATTTTTTCGAGTCGAATGGAATTGTCACCAAAGAGTTACTATACCGTTATATAATATTCAAAAAATTAMCATTCTAGCGTAGTCAAGGTCAAGAGCTATTAATATCTAAAATAAGTGTATTTTAAACTCTCTTTTTATGGTATAAGCTTTTAAATAACTCATGTAATTATTATTACTTTCATTGAACGTGGCAACTCTATTTCAAATTATACTTACAAACAAGCTTTTTTTAAAAAATGTCTAATTTATTATATATGTACCTATATTTAAAAAC
>NW_017535963.1:489735-491258 GCF_001853355.1 Bactrocera latifrons | reverse complement strand
TTTTTTGTTAATTAGCCTTTTCCACACTAAATTAGTAAGTTTCAAACTCGCTGGAATCAACTGAACTATGAAAAATATTTCTTGCCCATAGCACACGGCATTCGGGGGGATTTTTTCTTATCTTGAACACAATTTTTATCTGCATAATTTTTTTTATCAACAAACTCAAAGAAGTTTTCTCAAGTGTTACTTGCAAAGGCAATGGAGAAGAAAAAAATCAAGCGAATTGTACTTTGCTGCAGGCAATTTTTCCAGATATATATAATGCTCTCAATTTAAACATAACTGTAAACAATGATTGTACGTACTATACATATATGTGGTATAGATTCGTCAGCTATCATCTCCACATTCATTGATTTCTGAGCGCAACAGGAAGGAAATGCTGCGACACAAAAAACAGCAACGAGGTAACAAAAAGTAAAATAAAACAAAAACCAATTAATTATCACAACTTGTTGTTGAAATTATGTAGGTATAAGGTCTGGCAAACAGATGTACGCATATGTGTCATGAAATTCTACTCGCAAGTGAGCACATTAATAAGCATATGTTGTGTTCTTCCATATATATTGTATGCACTTATGAATGTATGTATGTATATACTTGCATATACCTACATAGAGTATATAATATTTCCTACAACCGAGTGAATAATTATGATATAGTGTGCTGTTCTTTTGTTTTTTTTTTTTTTGTGGCAGCTTGGTGCTGACAAGCATCTTCTAGAATCCCAGTGTTTTAACATATTTGTATTTTTCGCTTAATTARTTTTGTGTTTATTGTTTTTGTTTTGCTTGCTTGGGCGAATAATGAGCACGTCTACGCTTTAAAGGCTTGATTTATTCTATTTTGAAATAGTTTGTGCCTGTTATTAAGATTTTTGTTCTTATTCTGTAAAAATGCTTATAATAATATAGTATATAGTTTCGGTGTGTGCTTCTTTGAGCTTTCATTAGGCGCTGGAGTGGAAAATTTTATTATAAAATTAAATTTTTCGCTATTATAAAGTARTTCCCGTGGTAGGAGATCGGGATTCTATTCAGCTAGAAGTTCAATTTATTGCTGCTGCGTAGGCACACAAAAAAGTCGGAAGCTCAAGGAATATAAACAAATGAAAGTAAATTCTTCAGAAAGCTGTTAAAGCTACATATATGTATGAAACTCAACGAAATTTTCATATAAATAATTACGTGACTTTTATATTGCTTTTAGGTTAAATAATTTAGTACAATAATAGTTATGATTTAATCTCGATTAATAACAAAGCTAGTTGCTTACTTTCAGAAGTATAATATAACAAAAAGGTTATCTCTGTAATCAACTATATATTAATGATAATGGCATGTAATAACAATAATAGTAGGTAYCTATACATATGTATTTATATAATATATATAACTCCATGGATTGTTTTTAATAAACCTAATGCTTATGTGAGTGTTAGCAGATTAAAATGAATTGTGCAGTAAATGCATTTTATATAAAATTAAACAAAAATAGAAAAATTAAAAAAAAACAAG
>NW_017535963.1:488391-489368 GCF_001853355.1 Bactrocera latifrons | reverse complement strand
TTAATTTGACGAAGTATCTTCAAGAAATTTGGCATAGATTATTGGCGAAAACAATATTATACTCTTCCATGAAATGGCTGTCTCTTATACACATCTAGATGTGTATAAGAGACAGGTATACAGATATCCCTTCGTATATTTAAGGCCTTGAAAACTGACTGAATATACGACATACAAAAATATTTATAATTAAAAAATATGCCTAAGATAGATATTTTAGAATAGGCTCTATAAGTATGCATGGTTTTCTACATTTTATACCAAAACGTTTTAAAAATTATGGTATTTTTAATGAGCACAGCTGTTTTGAAAWGTTGTTTATATGGAAACTTTTAATACTGTGAGTGTATTGCTCATACTTAATTTGCTCAATTATGAAAATGTTAATGCCAACTAYAAAGAAACATCTGTTTCAATTCCTAACATTTTTAAAATATTTTCGAAAGTAATTAATCGAGACCAGTTAGTTAGTATCAATTTTATTTTTATTTCTTATTTCTTACTTAGGTTGTGTCGATTAAATTTATTCAATACTAATTTTCCTTTTTTTTCTTCAGGGACGCTAGAAAAGTAGGCCGATAGGGACAGCCTGTCTCTTATACACATCTAGATGTGTATAAGAGACCAATGTTAGTACATATATACACACATTTTCACATATGCTTGTAGGAGTATGCACCCTCAGCTTGTGATTATAAAGCGATTGTCACAGTGACGCCAAGCAGTAATAAATTTCATAATTGAGCTAAATAATATCTTCATTAGAAAATAATATATGCATATTTTGTTGTATTATTTATTATACAAAAACAATTTGTGGCGACAAATCAATCAATGAACTGCTAACAGCTAATATTAAAAAAAATTTGCCTCGAAAAAATGCAAGTAATGGTTATTATAAAGGAATGTAAATTGATTTTATAATTGCTGGCTATTCTTTTAAATAATTGCATAGTATTTTATTACTATTATAATAA
>NW_017535963.1:482208-487100 GCF_001853355.1 Bactrocera latifrons | reverse complement strand
AAGTCTATGGTCTATGCCAACAAACCATTGACAATTGATGAACTTCGTGTGAACATCAAATCCGAAAAGAAGCTTTTTCTGGTAAAAAATTAYTTTTCCCAAAAATTTTCTTAGTAAATATTTTTTCTATTTTACTTCACTTAAACATGATAATTAACAATACCGAAAATATTTACTATAAACAATTATCAACGTTAGTTATCAGGTTAATTATATAATGATTTAAGCACATAAAGTTTTAATCAAGTTTGATTCAAAGTTTTACTTCRTTAGTTATCACATACAATGTTCACATCAGTCTATATAACTGCATAATATAAGAATTGCGCCAAAAMCCTCGCTTCCGAACAGAAATTGACWCTAATCACCTTTTCTAATGCCAAAGGTATTTATATCTGTTGTCGTGCTCGGTACTTTGTTGTGGCTACTGAACTTTTCGGGTTGGCTGCGCTTTGAAAGTGCTCGTGAAATTTTGTTGCTGATGTATAGCACACTAATTTTGCAGATCGCACCAATCACTTGGCGYGCACTCTTTCACAATCGACTATTTAATATCATTTGGTTGATAATTGTTTTAAAGTAAATGATTTCGATGATTCCTTTTTATTTTTTGTTTTTTTAGATTTTGCCAAATTTACGCCGCTTGTTACAAAGCGCGCGCGACACAAGGCAATTGCCAAATAATTATACGTTTCGTCAAGCAAAATGCAAAAAGTAAATAGTCACGAATTTATAAGGTGAAAAAGAAGAAGAAGAAGCATAAGCACCAGTATTAAAATAAATATTTGGCTGTAATACATATGTATATTTATATGTAAGTGTATTTCATGTCCGCTTAAGCGCCCAAAAATTAGGAAATCCGCAGAAAAAATCACGAAAGCGACAGCAAAATAAAAAACACTTGAATATAGGTGTGAGTGTAAGCATTTAACTTAGCAATTTATAAACCAGTAGGCGTGTTTTAGCAATTTATAATGTGAAGGATATAAGCAACTAGCGGAAACACCCAAGCCACCAGCGCAAAAACGAGTAAAAAMAAGCAATAAATTTCATAACTGTCACAAACACAAGCCAACATACATACATCTATGAGTGTGGTGAATATTTGCAAACACATAAAATCCAAATATAATTTATTAGCAAAAAATAAGCATGAGTCTTGCAATTAAAAACGCTTGTTTTTCCTCATATTTAGTTAGTTCCTTAAACGTACTTCATTATACCCTGAGCAGGTTGAATTAAATATGTCCAGGAGGAGAGCATATAAAATATGTACTATATATAAATGATCAGCGTGATGAGCTGAGTCGATTAAGTCAAGCCTCAGTTTTTAAGATATCGATCTGAATTTTCACAAGTCGTTTTCTCCCTAAAAAGCTACTCATTTGTCGGAACCGCCGATATTGGAGTATAAGATGTCATGCAAACGGAGTGATCGGAATCAAAGGCTTGTATGGAAGTATTTTTAATTTGACGAAGTATCTTCAAGAAATTTGGCAAAGATTAWTGCCTAAGACACCACTTCAATCTCCAAAGAAATTTTTCATACAAACTAAAGAATCGGAATCACATACTTGTATAGAAAACTTTTTAATTTGACGAGATATCGTCATGAAATTCGGCATGGTTTTTTGTGCAAGACATTGGTTCAAGTTCCGTTGAAATTGTTCAGATCGGTTCACTATAACATATAGCTGCCACATAAGCCGTTCGACCCAAATCAACATATTGTAAGGATTTTTTTATTTGTGAACGGTATAATTGCTAAATTGCTGCCAAAATTAACATTTTTTTTTTTTTTTTCATTATTATTGATATTTTATTTATGTTTTTTCCTTCTAAATCGCTTACACGGTTTTTGAATTTTCGTATTCAATAAACGCCAAAGCGCTACGCTGAATAAATAATACAYTCAATATTGCCACTAAATACGCTATGCGAAATTGATAATCGTAAAAAATGTTTTACTAATGCAATTCATATAATCACGCACATGACTACGCTTCATAGTAAATTTACTCCGCCCGCCGACAAAGAAAACACAAATTGAACGTTTTAAAACAACGCGTTTGAGCAGAAGTCACGAGCAACCGGCAGTKGTGTAGGAGGAAGCAAACCATCTACAAAATTGGCAAACGCGTTGAGTCTACAAGCCGTGCCGCGTGTTGTCAGTGTCAGTGGAAAGCGCTGCCTGTTTGGGTGCACGCATACTTGACCAGTCAATCAAGCGGGTGATTTAGAGCGGGTTAATGGTGAATAATTGTTTGTTTTTGTTGTTTTTATTGTATCAGCACAGTGTTTTTTTGTTGTTTTTATGTTGTTGTATRTTTTTTCTTCGTCAACTTTTGCTGAGTTCTGCATTTTAATGCATTCCAAAGAGTGATTTGTGGTTACGTATACGTCATGGCATTCAACAATTTCTCTTCACAGCAGCGCAAATATTCTTATGTATATTGCRTTTAATATATGTATATACTATTTAATTGTATGCATAACACGATTTCGGATGCTTTAATTATGCAAAACATTTTTTGTGTGTTGTTTTCATATATTTATTCAAAATACTCATTTTATATTTGAAATAATATGTATTATATGTATATATTCTTAAGCCTTTATATGATTAAAAATATATATATTTTAAAAGCCTTAAAATCCAAAAGTATATGAAAATAAAGAAAAAGCACAAAATTAATACAATTCTATCGTTAAAAATATTCTTTATAACTGAAATGAGATTTATAAGTTGACTGTTTAAATAACAGAAAAATAAGAAAAAACGTTAACTTCGGTTGCACCGTATTTATAAACCTTTCTCAAATTTCCAATTTTCTAGAAACATTATTTTGACGGCCTAGTCTGTCAAGACATTAAATTGTTACCGTAAAATATCTCCCTAAACTAATCAACCCCGTCTCTCTTCTTTTATAGAAATTAAGAATCAATTTACTCAAAAAATTCCAAAACAGCTGTTTATAAACAAATATTTTCCCAAAAATATTATGCAAAATTAATAAGCCACACACACACATAACCGTAGTTTACATACACATTTACCAGCTMACAATTTTACCTTGCAATAGTGGCCTTCGTTAAATCGATCAAGGTTGCTTTTGGTATAAACATTATGAGCACTTTTTCAACAAAAACTCATTACTGAGATTTCGAAGCACTTATGAGCACATTAATATTGATAACAAGAACTATATTTTGATAAACTGGCATGTAGATAAGCGAGTCAATAYAATGGTTCAAATAGTGTTGTTTAATAACAAAAATTATACAATAAATTCAACGCGGCAGATATTTGTTTATATATATTTTTCGTTGGCGTGTATATACGAGAAGTATATAGATAATAATTTTGAGCTGAATTTTTTATACCAAACTGCTACTGCCATGCATTTGAAGYAGCTAAGGCGCATTTTTGTTTTGAAAAATTTCCATTAACTTGTACATATTTATTTTAACGTTTTGTTTTCTTTCTCAAATTTTGTTTTTCGTCTACACTTTGCAACCTATTCATTCATCAAAAAAGTTCTGTACACAAGAAACTGTTCGTACACAGGCAATATGTTGCAAAAGGGTGTTAAAACTTTGTTGTCTTTATTTTCTATATGTGTATAATTTTCGATAGGAAGAGCTGTCAAATCATCTGTCAAAGTAAACATGTGTTTTCGACACTTACTTTCAGTATGTTTAAGCAAATTACCAATATACGAGTATATATCAATCATTTTTATCACGATAAATCATAAATGGGCAAAATGTATTTATATTTATTTCAAGTTTCCTGAAGGGACTTTTAGGCCCTCGTGTATCCTGAAAAATACTACTAATTGTTATTTCCGTTCTGATCTAAAGATAAACTCAACGTCAATTGCTAACAAATTTTTACTGCCGCTTGCCAATATTAATCGTTCAAAATTCTAAATAATTCCATTAAGCTCAAACAATAAGCCATAAGGCTTATAACGAAAAATCCATAGCGAAAACAACTAGTTATCGCTTCCACTCGAGTATTAGTCTACCTTATTCGATTTTGTTTCTGTTTAACAAGTGTGAGAGCCAAGAAACAAAGTGTTTTCAACTCCCAAAGCAATAAAAAAGAGATAAGTAACTAGAAGAAACAGGTAAAAACTAATCTAGGCATGTGAAAAAATGGATGGGTAAAGATAACATGAACAAAAAGTAAAATAAAAATAAAAATAAAACCAATACAGAARAAATTTGTAAGTAAAGTAATGCAATACAAAAACTTGTACAAGTTAATGTCATGGATATAATAAAGCTTAGAGAGTTACGAAAGAAATAAAAACTGGTTTAAGGTCATATTATTATTACTATTAAACTCGTATAAGTCAAACCTTACAGAGTTGCGAATTGAACTACACACTGGTATAAATTCACCAAACTGGTAGAATCCAAAAACATGGAATTGTTCGTTGTTATACAACTTTAAAGAAGCATCTAAGCTATGGAATAATAAAAATATGTAGTATCTCAGTAGAAAATAAAATTATAAATAAAGTAATGCAATAGAAAAACTTATAAAGGCTAGTGTCGTCAATTTAACAAACTAGAGAGAAGTGAATAGAAATAACAACTGGTATAAATTTAGTAAACCGGTATATGTCAAACCTTAGATAGTTAMAAATTGAACTACCAATTGGTATAAATTCAGTAAACTGGTATAATTTAAAAAATTCAATTAATCGCAGTTATAACACTTTAAAGAGGCATCCATTAGCGCTCTTGTGTGAGATTCATTTTATAACTTTGTTATTGTTTTCACAATAAACTTGTTTTTAAGAGAGTAGAGCTCAAACTTCGCGAATAGAGAAATTATGAATATCATAATTTTATACCATTTCAATTTATTTACTCTTAAT
>NW_017535963.1:468882-482009 GCF_001853355.1 Bactrocera latifrons | reverse complement strand
ATAAGTCCGAAGCACCACTTAGATTTTTTATATTTACCAGCACTTTTATAAGTTCAATGCCATGAACATAACAATAATAATAAAAAGAAAAGACAACCACTTAGAAATTTAATAAAACCTGTATAATTTGCATAAACTGGTTCAAAAGAAATTAAGTATTTTGGCGAAGTCACGCCCTTGTCGATGTCATTCCACTGTAAGGAACGAATGCATGAGCTTTTTAAGGTGAAATAATTATAAAAATTTCAAATTCATCGCTTGACAAAAATGACTCAAACTAAAAACATAAAAAAATGTTAGACGTCACAACACGTGACGATTAGTTAGCGGTAAATCTTATACCATACATATCTACAAACGAATATAGGCATAAATTAAATGAGCTAAGCAATAAAACTAAAAACTACTACGAATTATGGGTTAGTTTCCGAACTAATATTTATGTTAATTTCTTTATGAAATGATGAAATATTTTTTCCTACAGTACGGCGTTAAAGTATTGTGCTGGCAATATAATACATTATATGATTAAGTTACTCATTTTACGACGAATCTTATCTGGTGACAATTGGGTTTATCTTATGCAACTAAATAAAATTATTAATAATAAAATAAGTATGCATATATATGTATATATGCAGCTATCTGTAATGAGGCATAACGAATCAGGTATATCATGATGAGTCACATCCATATATTAGTCACAATATACATTGACACACGTTTTATATGATTCGCTCACAATATCTCTAAAYGTCTGGCTGTGCGAACGAATGATCTGTATTATCATAAATGAATATAAGATAAATGCATTATATAAATACAAAATATACATATACTTGTACATATATCGCGATATCTTTTGACGGTCTTTATGTTTCATGTCGATTTTATGAGTATTGTTGATATTTCTTGTAATTCCCTTGATTTCTAAGGTGTCGAGATTACGTATCGAAATAAGAAGGGATTACGCAATACAAATTATGTACAGCAAGTGTTTCATGATATTCTTTTTAATAACACCAATAAATGCTTATCTGAGAGAAGAAATGGAATACAATCAGTCATATTTCTATCCATCAATTGTGAAACTGCAATTGGCAGGTATTTCTGAGTATAGCTATATCCGCGTCATTAGAGCTCGGGGTAGCGAATCGAACGAACAACTGGTATAATTCAATAATTATAGATTAGCAAAGCTATTTCTAAGTGAAGCTGCCTCCGGTTCAGTAAAACTAGAAGAGYAGCGAATCGAACARACAACTGGTATAAATTTAACAAACTGGTATAATTAATTATGTAAGTATAGATCAGCAAATAGTTAGACCATGTAAACCTCGTGATTTCGTTATCCTCTTATTTTCTAGTGTCAAATTTAGTCAGATAGCTTTAGTCTTGCTATCTATTAGAAATTTTGATCACAGTGGCTCGAGGATGGTTGATATCATATGCGAAAATAGTTTAAAAWTTGCTTTTCCTACGAAAGCGACAAACTGCGAACAGTTTCAATAATGTCAGTGAAATAGCTTCTAAACATTTTTTTTAACTGGTCTAAAATTTGCTGTCAGTTCCAAAAATCAATTAAGTGATTCTATGAACTGAACCGCTACGTTTTAAATGGCTGTAACTCAAAAAATACTTGAGATATTGATTTGAGATTTTAGCACACTATTTTTAAAGGTATAAGTTCTCAAAATATGGAAAATAYAGATTTTTGTATATTTCACACTATAGGTGCCCTTCATAGTATAGAAGACCTTCAGGAAAAGGTATAAATGTACTATTCGAGAGTGGATCGTTACATTATTTCCAATTTTTTATTATAGTCGACGAAAAGAATATAATCAGTAAATTAAGTAATTCTTATATCTAAAAATATCATACTCCATTTTTGCACACATTTTTTTAACTGTGCTTATTACATTATTATACCACCAGTTGCAACTTTTGCTTATAAGTTCATAGTTCCGCTTTGCCTGGATATTTAGTAAGTTTTTCTTTTTAAATGGGGCACTTACTCACATTATCTATGTGTTACTCGCAATACTAATAGCAAGTAAAAACGTTTCAAAATCCATATTTTTATTCCTTTAAACTTAGCAACTACTTCACTAGCACCTAGCTGGTTATATTTAGATGTAAAAATTACTTGAGTGTACAAAACCTTCACGTAAGTATTTCCGTTTCAATGGGTCACTAAAAGTGTGAAAATATTTGAATATTTTGTCAATTAACATCACTGATTCTTAGCGCAATGCGTAAAAGCAGGTAAATAAGAGTAAAGTGTTTTTAAGTCAATATTTTGTATTGCACGAGATCACATGTAGACTGCTTGAATAAGACAGACAGAGTGTTTTCTGTTTACGTCTCTATTTGCTTTGAATACAGTATTAGTAATTTTCCAGTTTATGGTTTATCGTTATTTCGTTATTTTTACAAAATTATTTGAACAAATTGAAGCTTTAAATAAAAAAATAAAAAATGAAGTAAAAGCTTATGCTTTGCAACAAAGCTGTTACCAATTCATTGAGCGTTGATTCCAATAAAGAATTGTAGCACTAAAATTAAATTTTCAAAGTTCATWAAAAATTTATTAGCGTGATCATAATTATGTTATAATCTTCTATTTTGAGAAGCGTCTAAAAATATCCATTGCATCATGTCTTCTTTCTACTTAGGAAAATACTACCCATTGCTTCTGTTTGGCTCAATGGGGGGCATCGCCTCGTTAGCACCCAGCAGGATATTGGACTTCATCAATATGCTGGGGTTAAGTGAGTCCCTGTGAGTTAGGAGAGGGCACAATAGACCTAAGGTCGGGGTGCATTCCTCAATTACATTATCTATCTATCTATCTGTGGTGGCTATTCTTTCTCCCATCGCTGTTATTTAAAAAGAGTGTGAGCATTGATTCCAAGACCTTAAGTTTTACTTATACAGATTTGATAACAGTAGTCTTTGGGAGATATTAGTTTCATAGCGAAACAATTCACTTAATCAATAGATAAGTATAAAAATATCCAGATATTCAAAAGGACTATAAGACTTGTCTACAATCTTTCATGTGTTTCGTTAACCCACTTTTCAGCCACTCTCTAAGCGAGGGTAACTCTCAAAAGTTGTCGTTCCCTTCTTTGGATTTCTACTGGCATTAGTTTTAGAGACTTATCTAGACATTTCCGTGTTCTGAAGTGTTATAAAAACAGACAAGTGGGAATGTATTACTTTGTAAGTTTTGTTAATCACCATTTTATTGCTTCCATAGTAAAATTAACAAGTCTGAAAACATGTTTCAATTATTAAGGCTGTCCACATAAATAACATCAATTTGGATACAAAATTTCAGTAATCTATCCATAAGCTTTCATTGAGACATTTAATAAACTTTAGTCTCTAGACTATAAGCTATTCGTAAATGTTTGTCATAACCTCTTCAGTTCAAGCCTTATGGCGGRGAACGAAAAAAGTGAAACATTTCCTATTTGATCAGCGTGAAGAGCTGAGTCGATTTAGCCATGTTCGTGTGTCAAACTGTCCCTCACGTTTTGAGATATYATTWTGAAATTTTGTACTCATTCCTTTCTCACCAGAAAGTTTCTCATTTGTCGGTATAGCCGCTATTSGACCACTATAGAATATAGCTAACAYACAAACTGARCGATCGCAATCAAGTTTTTGTAAGAAAAACTTTTCAATTTATGAGATATCTTCAAGAAAATTATAAATCATAGAACATTMTCTAAGGCAATGGTGAAATCTTAGAAGAAATTGTCACATCGGACCACTCTAGCATATAGCTGCCAAACAAACTGACCAAACTTATATGAACATTTTTTATTTGTGAGCGGTATTTTAGATTCAATGCAGATGAAGTTTTTAATTTTTATTTTTTTCAAAACTTATAACAGATGGCAACGCCGTATGCATATATAAATGTATATTAAAACTTCTSAAAACTGCTGATTCCATTTGCAACACATTTGTAGAAAACAAATGTCCGTTAACCCCCCTTAAGCATTTCATATTTACAGTCAAGTGGCAACTACATGCCATAATATACAAGTCTCCTTGAAATCATAATTTTCAAATGAATTTCAAAACACAACTGATGACGCATATGCACAACTGCTATTCACAGCATTCGCCAAAAGAAGACGTCAGTGTGARGAAATTTTAATAAATAACATGAAAAATATAATATCAAACGCAAACAATATTAATTTCACTTAAAATGCCTAAATCCGTCATGTAGACGCCGCACACGCGCATATACAAATAAACATATGGCTGTATTATATACTTGTAAATATAGTACAGATGTAAGTATGTATATATCTAGATATGTATACATTCATTTACATAAGTACATATGTATATAAATGTAAGACTCACACTAAATACTAGAAGCAAAGTTCAATGCGCAAATAAATATATGCAAATGTATCATTTAGCACTTTAAGCTGACCAGCTGCCGGGTTATTGCCGCTTCACTGCGTTGCCATAAGCACATTTGCGCAGCGCCACTCATATAACACACAAAACACACACGAACACACGCACGTGTAATTGCATTAATGCTTGACTGCAGAACACCTTAATTTAATCGAAGCTGTATTGACGGCTTGATTGACTGATTGAATCACTCGTTGTCTGATTAACTGCTCCGCAATCGCAGCAATGCGKGAGCAAACATTCCACACGTCCGATATATATATTATATGTATGTATGTGTGTGTGTTGGTGTGCGTAATTGGCGTTCGTTTCGCAAAGGTCTGTCTGTCTACGCGTGGTCGCTTAACTTCATTAAGTCGCCAAAAGGGTGTGAATAATGCATGAATAATTCACAATTTGCTTTCTTCGAGCTCTTCATGGTATTTGATTAGCATTTCTTATTTGCGAAAGCAAACAACAACTGCAACAGCAACAATGCTGTTAAATTCCRTGCAAACGTGTGCAAAAAGGCAAGTGACACATGTTTGGTTTGCCAAGAAAATATTGATTCTTGTCGATTGTTTATTATGTGCAAGGAASTTTCCAGCTCACTTACATAAAAGGGAGCAAAGACTCGCATTGAAGCGCTGTGAATGAACTCTAGTCCGTTTAATTCCTTTTCTGTTTAGCATTTTCGCTTTCATGGAAAATATTTTTAATCCAGATTTAGTAAATAAACTAATTTGTGAGCTAGCATCTGCCCTTTTTTTGGAAGATTTGGAAAATATATTGCAATTTGAGATATAAAGGTGGAAATATATTTCTATACAAAAACTTTTATGYGGAAGAATATCGGACAGCACTCTATCTGCCACGTAMCTCTYTYAAACGGTTTGTTCTATAGGCAACTRTCCGARAATGTTGAAACCCGCTGGAAATCAGCCAATGTATTTCGAAATATTCTAGGAAAAGGCCATATTGTCTTCAAAGGCGTTCGAGAGATCGTCGAAGACCTACCTCGTTCTCAACGACAATCGACCTCTTCAACTGATGAAAGTATTGAGTAGTCTAAAAAGTATTTTCGCATTTTGTCAAAAGATGTGGTTGCAGTCGTATATCTCCAATGGTACCAATCACGTTRTGCCATAATGTTGGAAAGGTGAGATTGTAAGCATCATTTAAACAAGAAAAAATTAAATTCGGGAAAGTTAAMAAAAAGTWACAGCTGTTCAAAAATGAGTGAAAATAATGAAGAAATTCGTTATATTKTGAAATTTTTGTATAAAAGGGAGAAAAATGCCACACAAGCCACCAATGAAACTTGTGAAGTTTACGGAGACGAAGCTGTATCAGTTCGTGTAGTACAACAATGGTTCGCTCGYTTCCATTCTGGAAATTTCGAAATTTCGGTTTATACTGATGAAAGTTTTACATTGATACAATAATATCTCTAGCGGAGAAATGGCAAAAAGTAGTCGACCAAAATAGTACACATTTGTTTATTTATTTATTTGTACCTATATAATAAGTCGAAGTTAGATTATAAATATGAAAAAAGACTTTTTCGACTAACCATAAGTGAAAAAAACTGAAGGCACCATGAAAATCATCAAGCAAAGTTTAAGAGARATGGCAGGATCTCGCGAGCATGTTCGAAGGATTTCGATGGATGCCCTGGATTTGAAGCGCGTGTTTGCTCGTAAACAGGTTTCTTTGTTCTAAAGCAAGCAATGAATCAACCACCGTATTCACCAGATTGGGAAAAATCCGTGCGTTTTCTGCTTGTTCCCCAAACWTACCCATTTTAAGTCGATCGAAGAAATAAAACAAAATTCGCTAAAGTAGCTGAARACCAGCCTGAAAAGTGCTTATGAAAAGAGATTCGAGAACTGGAAAAATCGTTAGCATAAATGTATAACATGATGGGGATCACTTTGAAGGCGACAAAATAAATATTGATGAATAATCCAATATTTTGTGTTTTATTTATAATTTCCGGGTACTTTTTGTCACAATATACAGCTGCCATAGTGCTGATACCGCAACACGCCGTTCCAGTTTAAATTTCAAACTTCTCGGAAAAATCCCTAGGAGCTAAAGGTACTTTTCACRTGTCAGTGGGGAATTTCAGGAATGTAAAAAATATAATAATTATGGCTTAATCATGATAAAGTAGATACATTACTAAAAAAATATATACACATATACTATATATAAAGCCATAATGTTTTCGCAATGCTACGTAACTTTCTTTGATTTCTGTAATTTACTAGCATTGTGATGTATTACATATTTCCACAATATGTTAATATTGTCAGCGTAYACATGACGCCGTCGATAATTATGCGAGTTAGCTTTTTTCACGGTAACTAATTAGACAACAAACACCACCAGGCGACACCAAGCGGTGGAACCCATAAATATGTATGAGAACTATGTGCAAACGTGCGCGTATTTCGCCGCTATCGCCAAATTATGTATACTTTGAATAAGCAAACATAAAAAGCACTTAATGCTGAGCTATCTACAAAGTACCTTTCGCCTCACGTCACCACTGGCTAACGCTTGCTTAGTCGCTACATTTCAATTACTTATGACTATGCGCTGTGGATCAACAGCTAAAAGCGCACTTCAGCAACTCACTTAAGGCACTCACATATACGTGTAGRTATGCAAGTGTAGGAGAGTAAAATTATGTGTGCAAAGCAGTTTTCTAAATAGTAATTAGTGCGAAATGCAATCGCCTATTTGCAAAGCGTGTAAACAAAAGTGATTTCTTATCTCCGTCTGCGCATTCCACTTGCGTAATGTAAACCATTACCCACTGTGGCTCCCCTTGCCATAAGCCGCTATCATTACACACATATATTGCCAAGTGCTCATATATTTATGTGTGTGTGTGTGTGTGCACATGCCAAAATATGAGCATGCTTGCACATTTCTTGCCACACACAGCTAATTGGCATGGCAATCTCTCCAGCGCTTCTACGTCTGTCTTCATTCAGTGCGCAGCTACAGACATACATACATAMATACATGTTTTTGTGTGTAGGTGCGCGGTTGTGCATTTCACACGTCTAATTGCAACTAATTAAACTAAAATGTGMTTTCAGCATGTGAAGGAGAGGCGTTGAAAAAGAATTTGTTTTCTTTTTTCGCACAAAATGAAACCAGTTAACGAGTAATCTTCTTGTTTTTGCTTCGAAAGTGCCAAAGAGAGTTGTGTAATGAGGTTATGATAATGAAAACRAAACAACTTTTGTATTCTTAACACGTTTCAAGAATGCTGATACTTCACTGATCGCTCGAATATGTGTGTGTTGTGGAGGTGAGTATTGCAAATTGCCGTGTCATGTGGTGAAAAAATTTGAGAGAAAGCGAAGCGATGTGTATGGAGTTTGCGAAGGCCGAGAAAAGTTATTTGGTATTGTATATATATATATACTATATATATACATTTTTATTCATTRTACAGGGTACTTAAGTTTGTCACGAAGTTCGTAACTCGCAGAAGGAAGCGTGGTATATATATCATCACCTAAAATTCAAAACAACATTTCATCAAAAAAAATCGAAATTAATTTTTTATTGTATTCCATATGTATATGGAGTAGTAAATTTCAGCTTCAGCTGACAGATACAATAAATATATAACCAAAATTCAAAGTGTGTTTCAATGTGGGTGGTTTCTATTGTATCGTTTTTCCTTTGCCTGGAAAAAGAGAGAAAACTGAAAGGCGGAGAACTTTCGAATTACAATTAAGAGCTCACTTGGAGAGATTTTCGTAGAGCTTTAAAAGAATGTTTCAGAGTATCAAGTGAGAAAGAAATTTCGGTTTTACCGACCCTAATGTATATATTATCAATTCATGAATTTTGAAACTTTTTGACCAAATCTTATAAGAAATAACAGAAATTTAAAACACAGTGGAAGAACATTCGACAAACCTTCAGTTATAGCTTTTGTTAAAAAAGAAAAACCCCAAAAAACAAGAAAAAATGAAAAAAACGACAAAATAAATTAACAAAAATAAAATTACTTAAAAAATGTCAACTAATCAGCATACAACTCACATATGCATACTACATTGTATACCAAGAGTGAGAAATAAATGCAGTTCCTTAATAACAAAACAAAAACATATAAGAATAAGATTAACTTGGCTTCATTTGAATTGCAAATTTATTGCAAATTACGAATAACCACAACTGAAAAAAAAAAAATAACAAACAATTGTTTGAGTGCAAAACGCAAGAATAATACAGATTTTGCATCTTAAAAATTCCAGATAATATTAAATAAGATGCAGTAAAATAAAAAAACGACATCGCGACAAAACTGTTTCACAAAATCTTCGCTATCGACCAAAGAGAACGCATATATACTTTTGGTTAAATCATTTGCTTTGTTATCAGCTAATCTACTCTATCACCTTTAGTGCTCATTATATGGCACCAAATACAATAAACACTAAGTTTCCAAAAAACCTTGGAAGAATTTCAGTAACAATGAATTGCTATCAGCACGACCTAATCTAGCCTAAAACTGGTGAGTTTGTAGGTAGCACACAAAGATTGTTAGCTTAGTAGAGATACGTCTAAGTATTTTTATGTACGATACAGTTAAATTACTGTTGTAAATACAAATGACACTAGKTCCGAAACTGGCTCCGTTCTAGTGAATTTTGTACTAGTGACGGCTCCTTCCTTTATAATATRTGTCTTATGGTGTTGCAGCTGAAAAGTTTTAGTTAAACATTTTTTTCTTAAACATTATATCAAAATTTCTTTGAAATTTTATAGCATTGAACAGACTCTGCGGCCTCACTATCGATACCAGCTCCAGTGTATCATACCGTGATGACATCAATGCGGGACAAGCTTATAAAAGATGTTCCATTGTTTCTGCCCTGATCTAGACATTTCCTGCAGTCTTCTCGTTCTGTAAGCACCATCCTGCAGGGATGGGTCACCAGAAAGTGAACAGTAARTATTCCCATCATGTTTCCTCATATGTCATGCTTCATTGTACTTGTATGGAATTAGTTCTCATTTATTTATACTTTACCTACTGATACATCCTCATATGGTATAAGAAAAATACTGAAGGCAAGTAAGTAAGTAAGTAAGTAATGAAATTTCGAAACTTTCCAAGAAGAAACACACGCCACAATATACTCGTCCACATTCATACAAACTTACACAACGAATCAAATTCGTGCAAACTTTTTAATGCACTGTCCAAACTGAAGACTAAGCTGATTGAAAGCTGTCTAACACCGGAAAATTATTGAAGTCAGCAGATGATGTAGAAGATAAAATATTATTGAAAGTCCATTACTGGAAGATTTCCTAATAATTTTGAAAAACAATATTTTACTACAGAAGTAATATTATATTCATAACAGAATCCAAAAAATAACGAAAAAAAAACATTCATATACATACATATATTTTTCTTGTGGACTGGTTTTACGAAAGTTATTTAAGTGAAAAAAGCATTTAAAATTTTTTTGGTTAAAAAAAATATAAACAGAAATTGTTATGGTTTGAAACATAATTGTGTAGTTATTGCTAATGATGATATATGGTCTCTTGTAGCGCACCWTTTTGTCATTTTACTAAATTATTGGCAAATTTGTTGAATAATACTCATTTCCACTTCCAGCATTACCCGAAATGTGGAAATTATTGCAGATTTTGAAACTCTAAATATATATCCAAGCTTTAGAGCTATCSGCATTTGTTCTCTGGAACTCATCCATTGAATGAAAATTTACGATTTTTCATTACAACCAGTCACGCTCCATTTGCTTTCATATAAAAGTACACTCATGCGCATTTGTTCATTATCTCCGGCCACTGATTAATTAATTTGCTTTTGTGTAACCAGAAAAAGGAAAAAAAAACACAGTCGTAATTATCCACAATCATATTTAAAATCATGTAATATCTTCCCACAAACAAGTGCTAATGCAAAAAGCGTGTCACGATTATTTCTGTTACTTCGTACTTCGTCGTATTAACTCAACTAACCGAGTGCAAAAAGAACAAGCCGTCACAACAATACAACTTTTCGTACTACAATCTTATCTTCGTACAAGCAACGTTTTTGATTTCGTATAATAAATATTTTCCACCCTGATACACGTTTTAAAATTACATAAACAGTGAGTAAGCTTCCTTTTATTAAACTCAAAACTGCTCAGTGTTGTTTTACTAACTATAAATCTACACTTAATAACTTATTATGAAAGCAAAACTAATATTGAAGGGCCATATAAAAATTGTGTACCGCCAGTTACTGATTTGAGTTGAACTAAAGGAATTTGCAAAGCACCGTTGCAAGCTTTCTATTTTTCGCTCGAAAAATATATTTCCTAATTTAAAACTGTCGAAAAAATAAGCTTATTTTGAACCAGATAAAAACGTGTCGCCCACAAAGATTCTACATTTTAGTAATATTTGAGGTAATCCTTTTGATACTCACGGTATTAAAAGGCTTTTCCCTTCATTCACTTCTTCTTTCCCTTCATTACTATCTACAAATATGTTCAAACTGATAACGGTATAAAAAACGAATACCATAAATATAACTGTCATTTATGTTGGGTTCACATAATACACATATTTTATAATAAGTACCGTATTTAAGATAAGGAATACAAAACCACGAGATTAACACTACATTAGTGCGCATTAAAAGCATTAAAGTAACTGTAAATTGTTTGAGTTTACCAAATATTAAAACAATATCAATGTGGCCAAATAGTAGAAAGCTAAGTAATTACAGAAAAAGAAGTCTGCTTCAGTTAGTCACAATTAGTTAAGTTCAGGGTTGCTCAAACTATTTATGTACAATTTTATTSCTCTAAAATTAATTTTTTTTCTAATTTCTTTGGTTTTATATATCATTAAGATCTTTTAACTGTTAACTATTATTTTATACAATTACGTATTTTTTTTTTTTTGTTTTTGGAGCTTCAAGAGTTGTCCCACATATGGGTTAAAAAATGTTCACATTTCGTAAAATTATAGTAATTTTTATATAAATTCTTTTTTCTCGGCTGAAGACCGAATTTTTAAATAATTTATATTCGAACGCTGTAATGACTGATTTCGTACCCAGTAAAAATATTTCACTTCTTAAATTTTATTTGTTACTCGCGGTGATCTCTTCAAGACTACCTGAGGGTTAAATATTAATTTACACCTCAAACGTTATCGTGGTTTTTATAATAGTCATATTTATTCGGCAGAAAATTATTTGAAATTTTCAAATAGTCACAGTTAGTTAATTGCAGCGTTTCCCAAATTTTTAGCAATCTTCCAAAAAAAAWTTTTTTTTACAATAATCTAAAATTAATTCCTCAATCAACTATTTCCTCAATTCAAATATCCTATTGACTGCGTTTTGTGCTCATTTTTGGTGAACATTGGAAACTACCTCGGGTGAAAAACGTTTGGTTTACCCTACTAAATTGAAAAGGTATGAAATTATAGTAATTTTTATATACATAAATCATATTTATTTGTYAGAAAAGCATTCTAAATTTTCAAATATCCACACTTAGTTTATAACAGCGTTTCCCAAACTTTTAGCAACCTTCCCCATTTTTTTTTTTTTCAAATTCAATACTCCTCAATAATTCTAAATACCGTTTTGACTGGTTTTTATGATTATTTTGGCATTCCAGATGAACTTCTTTAGACCACTTTATGGCCAACTACATATTGCACACCCTGTAAATTTTAAAAGATAACTTCCTCGACTTATCAAACTATTCTCTACAATATATACAATCTTATTAAAAGCGTTAGGCCCTTGTCGACTTTTTTCTAGACAGAACACATTTCCTGTTACCTTAACTGTTAAATTATATGTAAAAAAGTTTAAAGCGAATTCATAGCTCTCGCAATGCAATTAATTTTATTGTGAAGAAAAGCGTGAAAAAGTCACCAATCTCATAAAAGCTTGTACAGGAAATGTTTTTAATACTACTTTTATTTATATTGCCAAGTTAAACATAACAGAGTTGTTTTTGCAGTGGTTATATATTTTACATATGTATGTATATGTGGGTTTAATGAGAGTATAAGCAAACAAGTGYCATTGTGAATATTTGTTTGTTATTGACCCATGTTAGTAGTTAACGATCATTAGCGGTGTACCGTTATTAAGCAAGTCATAAAACTCATTTTATAGCGTAGTTTAACAACAACTACAGCCTGTCTGTGATTAAAAAAATAAASAAAAACAAAACAAAGCTTGTTAAATAAACTATAGGCTGGAATAAAGACGAGGCGCTGCGTACACGTGAAGTCACCTAATGAAATGCATGACCAAATCATTAAAGGAAATTAAGGTGTAATAATATTTGCTTGTATATTTGTAAGAACAGCGTACTGTTTTGTAGGCTATAGCTTTTACATGTAGCAGCTGTGGTAAAGGTGAAGTTAACTTGTTTTAGGAGCGACTTAAATCCAAATGCTGTAGTCTTACACTGAAAGGTTTAACTGAGTTTTTTTTTTTTTTTGGCAGGGAAATTTTTGCAAAAATCCATGTAGATCTTACATAATATAAATATTATCATCCAAACACTGCTTAATTAACTCGTCAACACTAATAAATGTAACCAGAGCTCGTATATTATCGAAGATAGACTATGGCCTACCCATCTATGGCAACTGCGCGA
>NW_017535963.1:458251-466846 GCF_001853355.1 Bactrocera latifrons | reverse complement strand
AAGAACCTTTCGGAAAAAAATCAAATTTAACTTTACTAGATATAGCCATATGATCTCAAWCATAATACCAATCAACGCACAATTATTTACCACATAAATATTTTTTCAAAGCGACGCTGCAAAAGTCGACCGATTACATTTYTCTTCAGTAAGATTTACCATTTCATAATGAAAAGATATGTATACGATCCAACAAAGAGTCGAAATTATTCAAATTTACCACCGAAATTCGGAGTTAATGGCCTTAACTTAAAAAGCGCTACGTCCAATTTATGATCCTATCAGATTAACAATTGAGTATCTAGTGGAAAATTTAATCCACAGGAATAGTAAAAAATGCTTCCGTGTCAGTGGGTGCCAGTCTCTCTCATGTCGTCCTCAAGCGCTGGGCAGCTCTGTGATGTCGTCGTGGCGAATTTTGCGAAAAAGTCTTACCCTACATCCTTACAAGATCAAATTGACGTAAGAACTGAAGACGCTTGTCCACCAAAATCGTCATATGTTCGTGAATTAGACTGAGCAGCAACTCGAAAACTATCCGTATTTTCAGCGAAAAATCATTTTCGGCGATCATTTCTGGCTGAAAAGCTTCGTTTTTTTGGCGCGGTTTATGGACCAGCGGTGTCATTGGGCCGTACTTCTTCCGTGGTGATCGAAACCGGCACATTACTATGAATGGGAATCGCTACMGTTCAACAAAAACCAAATATTTTTAGTTCGAATTGGATATTATGAACTTAAACAATATACGGTTCCAACAGGACGGCGCTTCAAGCCGCGTAGCTCAATCGATTTATTGAAAGCCCACCACCGTTTAGTGAACGTGTTATCTCACGAAATGGCCCAGGCAATTGGCCACCTCGGTAGTGCCATATGACGCCATTGGACTATTTAAAGTGGACCCTTGTCAAGTCTATGGTCTATGTCAACAAGYCCGTGCCGATTGGTGATCTGAACAAATATCGAATCTGGAATTGMRGCAGTATCGRCCGATTTATAGTATGCTTGAGAACCGTAGAAGATTGGGTTCAGCGTCTGGACTTCTTCAAGCGTGCTCATGGTGGCCGTGCAAAAGACATCGAGTTCCATACATAAAGACATTGAATATACTTTCAGAGGAATAAACAATTTCATTGATATTCCAAAMCGTTCGTTTTACTTAAAAAAAARKWWYSSYYYTWWTKRAAAAMCCSKTWMYWWWWKKKRWMAAAAWKSMWTTTTTTTAACTTTGTCTATAAATTTTATTCGATTAACGCTTGAGCATAAAAGACAAAACCTAGCATTATTAAAGCACAAAATGTTGGGAACCACTAGCATAAAAAAAGGCATTTGAAACGAAATCATAGTGGATTATTATACTGTTTTTATATAGCAAGTAAAACCTTAGCAAACCTCCCTCATATCTAACAGTTATTACTTCCATTTATGCTTTTGACAAATCTTTTTTAACGTCTTAGATAAGGTAATAATTTTTAATTTCTAACATTTTTATTTCACTTTATGCTTTCCTTTTACAATCTTTCTTTCATTTCAGTCTTAATCCATATTTTTATATAGTGAATAGGGTATAAATATTAAGTTTGAAACGACAGAGATCCTATAAAATATCTGTCTAGATGATCAGTGTGAAAAGCTGAGTCCATTGAATGATTTAAAATGTARCACTAGTCTATTTATCCTTAGAAGCTGTCGGAATCACCATTATCAGACCACTATATCATATGGCTTYCTTAGGAACGGAACGATAAAAATCAATTTTGTATAGACAAACTTTTTTATTTGACAGCATGCCTTCACAGAATTTGGCATAGATTATTGACCAAGGCAAGGCTACAATCTCTAAAAAATGTGTCTGATCGGACAACTATAGCATCTAGCTTTCCTAAAAACTGACTTATCAAAATCAAGTTTTTTGATGGAATTTTTCTTTTCAAGAAAATATTAGCGTCTGTGTAGCCGCAGTTGACACATATTCTTGTTTTGTTATGTTTGCTTTATAATTTTTTTTTATTAATTATTATCATTTTTAGTCTGCATTCGCTGATTAATTCTGCTTCGTTCTTATATTGTCCCACCCGCTTTTATTGTTCTCGCATTTATTGTTTGTTGTCTTACTTTGTTTTTGCACTTTTTTATATACAGACCTAAGCTAACCTATATACTATGTATGTACATATAGCTATTTTTTTTTTTCTTTTGTTTTTTTGTGCGATTCCTCACTTTTCTGCTTTCGCCTTGTCTCTAACAACCACTAATCAACAGCTGGATGAATCGCAAGTAAAATCCCTCTAAGTARTTTTGCTTTTGGGTTACAACTGGTTCTGCGGCTCTGTTGCTTTATTCATATATACCATATATACATATGGTGTAATATGAAAAGGCCTTTAATTCCACAAAAAATAATTATTTTTTGTAGCAATTTATCGCTTCGCTGTCCATTAATGAAATTCGCTTTGTTAACGTGCAAATTAATTAAAGAAAACGCTGMTTTCGTTTGTTCGTATCTGATGTGACATAAATTTCTCCCTTTTTGTTTTTGTTGTATATAATTTTTTGGAAGCTTTTTTGTTTGGGTTTCGCTTAATTATTCTACATTTTAATGGGGATTATTTTTTATTAGTTGTTTTTTTACTTGTTTGTATTTACGGCAGATAAATGTGTGTATGTATATACAATACAAAAGTATTTGTATTTGTTTCAGAATTTTTAAAATTCCCTACATGTGTGCCAATTGCAGATACCTGACTCATAAGCCGAAATTTCACCATATCAACAACTGCATATYTAAAGAATTTTACTTTTTTTCTCTGGTATTATTTAGTAGATACTGTCAGTTGTATATATGTATGTGCATAATCTAATGCCTACATATATAAATTTTGCACTTTTGGTTTTGTACTTCCAAACTCACCAATTCACTCGTTTGCTGTTTTATTTATTTTGTTGTTGCTTTCTTAGCGACCACTGCACTTTAAATGAATTTGTGGAGTTACTACTTTTGCAGCTTCTTCTTTGAGCCACTGCTTTGTGTTCCATTTCTTTGGTGCCCTACTACTCGCTCAGCACGCTATATACACTGGTGCGTATAAATATATATCTGCTTTTTATATATACACATATGCACACTGCATTTTGATTAACTATATACTTTATTTTTATTATTTTATTTTTTATTTATTTTCAAATTAATTTTTATTACTACAACTTAAATGGGTTATCGCTCGAAAGTTCCAAGCACGCGTTTCGCTTATTGCTTGGCGTCCACGACTCGATTTGCAAACACTCTAAATGGTTTGGAGAAATTACTTATTCTTCATATTCAACTTTTGCACTCCTTCATAAGTCACTTTATTTTATTTGTACACCACTTTTCGCTTTTTATTCGAAATATTTCCTTCAGCGCGTAGTGCACTGCACAAATTCGAACAAAAAGCCAACTAATACAAATTAAAAAAAAAAAAAACTTTTAGAATACTCGTTATTTTTTGACGATTTTGTGCCGTTGAATGGATCGAACCACCACCTGCACGTTACGATTCACGAGCGCAAACTGATCGCCTCAATGTGGCGACAAACTGTTGGTGCCTGTTGTTGATGTCAGCGTCGCTCTTTTGCCGTTGTTTTGGGTGATACATGAGCGTCAGCTGTCTGTCGGTGTTTCACAATATATTACTTAGTTAGTAGTATGTGTAAATGTATTCAATTTTTATTGTTTTTTCATTTGTTATATCAGTGTGCTGGCGCTCTTCGTGCCCTAAGTGGCCCCTTGCACTTAGAAAGCACCAAGCAAAAATTTTTCAACTGTAGTGTAATGATATATGAGGTTGATTTCACGTACGTGCMATTATTTCAGTTGTAGTTATAAGAGCGTAATGCTGATTTAAGAGAGTGCATTATGACTTTAAGAGAAATCAAATGGCTGCTAACCTGAGAAAACAGTGCTGTTATTACTGCATTGAAATTAAAGTCAATAAACAGTTTTTAGATGTTTTAACAATTCCATAGTTTCTTTTGAACATTTTTGATGTGAACATGCTCCAAGGGAAAAGTCCACTTAATATTTTGGCAAAATATTCCGTCGAAGGTCTTAAACTAAAATCTGCAATTTTTTCGAATTCATATTCTCATTGTATTCATATTCGAAGCATTTTGATTCTTTGCATTATTGATTTCTTAAAAACCAGCTTTAGACGATATCCTTTCAGACGACTACATGATTTTAGATCAGATGTGGTGTCATTTTTACTGATTTCTCTGTTTAGGAAATAAGTGAGGGCTTCAAATGTTTTTAATAGAAAATTTATCACTTTTGATTAGTTAACTAAGAAAGATTCAAATCCGACAGAAGAGAGATCCTTGCACTATCACTATCAATTTGAGACTTTCAGGCTTTTCGGTGGAGTTGTGGACACACTCTAGGGTTTTCAAATATCCTTCTTCTAATACTTTTAACTAAACGTTCCTAAAATGATAAGAAAATGTCAAAGCTTGAACCCAGAATAAATACCTTCAGAGTATGCTGCCGCCTTATCTAGTTCTACATTCAACCCAAACTTTCACTATTACATAGTCTCCAAAGCTTTCAACAAAAGATAACTTTTTCTTTAACAAGTATTTTCATATACTCTTAGTTTTCATCTAGTGAACAATATTTGGTTGTTTTTACTTTAGTTAGGTATTTATTATTCACAGAAAACAAATAAATTTCATGGTTCCAAGTATCATATCATATTCRTATCAAAAACGGGTATTCTCTTATGAGAGTATTCACTCTCTTTTARTATCCGTACAGCTTAACGTATAATCAACAATAATTTAATGAAAGGCATTGAACATTCACAGAAGGATTTTGTCTTCTATCGTCAGCTAACAACCACCAAAAATGGCTGCATCAGTAATAATGTGTATGTGATAATGTGTATGATTTTTTAACCTCAAACTAGGTGTGCGATAAACAAAATTAGTGGAAGTGTGTTTGCTAAAGCAAATATATTGTTATTGTGAATCTCGTACACGTGACTTAGGCAAACTTTTAAAAACAGTCGAAAAAATATATTCCTAAGTTATATAGGCATATTAATTAAGTGGCAATTGCACAAAATAGCAAACTATTAATGAGAAAGCGTGACGTGTATTTTAAGACTTCGTGAACAAAGTGTGAAATGAAAAGGTTGATTTTTAACACTTCAGACTGCTAAATAATACAGTGTCCTTAGTAAGATAATAAGCCTACTTTATATAGAATATAGTCGATAAACTCATAGAAAAATACAGTTCCCTCATAAGTGCAGTCAGCTGCAGAAGGTTGTAGTATAAACTCATATTTGAGACACCGACTTAAAACTAATGAAGTAATCCACTTGAATTAAGTCACTATCGGAGAGATATTTAGTGACGTAGAAATCAATGTCAAAGAAAAATTATTAAAAAGCGCTTTTCACCCGATTCTTCAAGAGATCTAATTACAGCGTTACGAAGCCAGAGAGGAACGAAGAGGAGAGGAAACTGTGGCAAAAATCCTCCTATAGGTATATGAAACATTCAACAGAAAAACGTGTGGTGAATTACATTCAATTAGAACATATATGTGATCGAAACACTTAATGACAAAGCAACTTTATCTAATTGAACTTCTAATTATAATAATTAGATCTATTGATGTGATAATTGTTGTAATTATTATAAGTTAAGTATGAAATTAGTTTAAAGGTAAGGATTTTTTTACTTTTGAGCAAATGGGCAGCTGGTTACCAATGGCCCAACGAGGACGGGAAACTTTTGATAGTAACGGAAATAGAGAACTCTACATATTTCGCCGGTTCCCGCTTCAAACTAATTTCATTACATATAATACATTCAAATCGAATTGAAATGTAGTTGAAACTGAAATGTAACTCTGAGGGTTGTAGTCTATACTGCAAATTTGGCGGAGTTTAACTATGCCGGTTGTTGTCCGGGCTGGGAATTTTGTAATGCGCATTTATGATACATCAGTGGAAGTCAAAAAATAATTTCTCAATTATAATCTTAATTTAATAAAATAATTTGCATGTGCGAAAGTCGTACTGAAACTAGACTGTCTTAATTTCCTACAGAGCCACCAAATTCATTATTTGCAATGCATTATTTGTGCCTGCAGATTCAATTAGTTAAAAAATTGTGCAACAAACGACGCATGAAAACCGATATTCATTATAAATTTTCCATGCACGCGATTCACTAAAGCTGCAGATTGCAAGTCATTATTACTGTTTACGGTCAATATTGTTGATCAAACAAAAGAATATCCCTTAGAATAAACAAACAGTAGTGAACAGCAAACAAACAGCTTCGAGCAAATCCAGAATTTGTGCGAGAAATGTTATTTAGCGATATTTGCTCAGCTGTTTAYACCCACCAGCCCATTAGGGCCACCAAATGCCTTTAATAGTGCGCATTTAGTTCGAAATCGTCAGCAAATTTATGTATTATGATTTCGTCGTATCAATTACACGTTCCGTTTAATTTACTGGCGGGTATTACTTCACCGAAAATAATCAGCTTGTTGTATTGAAATGAAATTTCATATAATCTGTGACTGAAATTAATGAAATGAATTTACTTTGAAAATGTCACCAAATAATCAGCTGTGTAAATTTTAGGCAAAGCTTGAATGATGTATGTGATGCAATTCTCGTWAACTAATTGATAAGACCAAACATTTTAGTAAACGCGAGAGCAGTCCTCATCGTCACAGGGYGCTACTTCTWCTTCTTTATTGGCTAAGCAGCTTTGAAAACGACGAAGAGGTGGTAAGGGTCGATCCTCTTTTCACAGGTCTTTTTCAAGATTTGGCGCATGGCAAACTTCTGATCATTTGTTGATTTTCCAAACCTAAAGCCTCACCGATAAGCTACAAACAGTTTCTTGACGGTGGGCTTTAATCTTACAAACGATACATTCGATAGAACCTTATATGCGATTTTGAGGAGACTTRTCCCACGRTAGTRGACCTTACTTAAATTGGAGTCGTCGATAATACTGTCTTTCGACTATATTCTAAAAAGAATCTGATGCATGCTCCTTATCAGTTCTTCGCCGCCGTATTTGAATAGATCGGCCCCGYCGCTTTRTTGTTCTTCAGACAGGTAATTGCTATTCGAACTTCTTCATGGTCGGGCAATGGAAYGTTTACTCCATCATCTGCAGTTGAATCTCTTAGTTATATGCTTGAGCAGCCATTCAGTAGGCTTGAAAATTATTCCCTCCATAATTTTGGTAAGCTCTGAACAGCTCAACGCTTTCTGATTATTTTAKAAGACACGATAAAATCGAGACCAACAACTCAAAGCGGAATTTCTATATTAAACTCACCTTGACCCTTCAGTAAACCGAATTGCAGGTTAAGGTTTGACTAAAAATAAATTACAATAAAATKAAAATAGATCACTTAAACGATCCCCGCACTCATAGCATGAGAGCACAATGTGAATTCCCTAAGCTATGCGCATACAACGAAYATTCTTTTTTCTCACCATACGATTGTCGCAATTTCTTACCTATAAAACATTACACAACAACAACTRTTATACTTACATATGGCATAGTGTTTATTAAGCACGCAAGTGTGTCTACAAGTGTAAATGAATTGGAGATGGTCATAGCGTCCCGGGACGCACACAATCCACAGAACGAGAAGAGATGAGTTCGGCGCAAATGAACAACACGAAATTGCAATCACGCTTGTACAACAAATCCCCAATGCATACAGATACATATGTATATGCATAAATTTATTGATAGTAAGTCTTATGTGTGTGTGTGTTTGTGAATTTGCGTAAATACTACGTTTAGTAATGAACAATTGCCGTTATTATTAGTGCCCGCTTTGTGATTGTTATAGCATGTGCAATTGTTATTAGTATTGTTAAATGCTGTTTTGTTAGTGCTGTTAATTTTTTGATTGCATTCAGCAACATACATACACCTGCTCACACACACCAATTTGTAGGCATGTGTTTGGTTGGGGCAGGGTACTGCACAGCAGCTGTCTATATAAGTTCAAATTTATTAATCTGTTAATTTAAAATTTCAAAGATATGACAAACTTTAAGTGCCAGCAACTGAGTTCGGGAACCTAACATTTCCATTATGGCTAGTAAAAACCTTTTTATATAAGGGGAAGTTCTCACATAGTTAAACTCCACTAAAAATGTTATTGAAAAAACATAACACAACTAAAACCCTTAATATGAGGCAACTATATTTCAAAAATCAWAAGAATTAGTCCTGATTTGCCCTTACAATCTTACCAAATATAACGAAAATATGAAGGTTTCCATTCAGATTTTTCTTTCTAGGCCCAAAGTTCACTTTTTGGTTCGACAAGAATTTATTCTTACTTCTTTTCATAGAGATACACACATACACAAATGTTTAATATGTAGCAAACGGTATATTGTTCGCCGTTATAGTATTGTAGTACCTTGTAGTGCTAATTCAATATACATAAGTATGTACGTAGAATTAATAATAAACACATAAAAAGTGTGTGTAACGCACAACTATTGTGATATGTGAGAGCAGATACATGTAATAACATACAGCCATGGACAC
>NW_017535963.1:431886-456516 GCF_001853355.1 Bactrocera latifrons | reverse complement strand
TCATAAAACCGCTTCAGGAAGGAGATCCTTTCCGAAATGAAAAGTTACTTTTTCAGGATTCTTTTGGGGGATATTGAAAATAAGAAATTTATAACATCCTTATTAATGGATAATGTTCTACGAAATAAACCGCGTCCAACACGTAGTGAAAAAAATATAGCAGTCGCGGCTGAAGTGTACCGAGTAGACCATGGAGAGCCGATTCGACGTCGTTCGCAGCGCAGCTCAGACAGACGTACGGAACGACTTGGCACATTTTGCGTCGAGATCTTAAACTCGACATCGCCTTGCTCTATGAGCTCTTGAAAAGTTTCAAGAAAGAAGAAGATCCAACGTTATCGAGCCAAATTTTGTTCAGCGCTGAGGCACATTTCTGACTTAAGGGAGCCTGCTTTAGAAGCTTCAAAAAATCCATTATTTTTGGCTTAAATATCTTTAAAAATTATTTAAAAGTTATAGATGGGCGAAGTTATAGATGGGCACTCGAAATATTTTCGAAGATAGAAGGGAAAAAGTTACCGAGCGTCTGGCAGACATATTAGTGCTTGGGCAGAAATTAAAAACTTTGACGCCCGATGTCTCGGTTTTTCATTTCAGGATAGAAAAAAACTAAAAGTCGTATAGAATTACGGCAGATTTTATTATCTTTGGCATTAAATTATCTTCTATTTAAACTTAAAAAAACTAAGAAAAGTCAAGTTTGAACATATTTTTAAACAACATAAAATAAAATTTTGGTCAAAAAACCACTCTTTTTTAATTTTAAAAATTTTTTAGAATATTACACTTTTATTTTGGAATTTTCTTAGTTTAACTAGAAGATAATTATTATTAAAAAATGCATATCTTTGAATTTCTTTTTTGTAATAGAAATTGCAACCTGTATCCTGACCGCCATTCGACAAATTCACATGCTAGATGCATCGGGCAATTGCTTCCGAAAGGCAGAATATCAAAGATTTCGTATTCAAAAAATTTTTAAATGAGGTCTGGATATGTAACTATATAACCTAGAAATTTCATTTTAATCAATTATTTCTTTCCCTCCCAAAAAATCCTCAAAAAAATCAATTTTTTGAAGCCTCTAAAGCAGGCTCCGCTTTAATGGGTATGTAAGCAAGAAAATTTCCTCATTAGGAACGATGAGCAACCGGAAGAGATTCAAAGCTGTCCTTTCATCCAGAAAAAACAACGTTATGGTATTGTTTGTGGGCCAGCGAAATWATCGGTCCATATTTCTTCAAAATTTATGGCGGTGAGAATGTAACCGTCAAAGTTCGTGTTCTCGGCGACATTTAGTTTCAGAAAGATGGCCCCACATCACATCAATCAATGAATTTATTCAGAGAAAACTTCAATGAGCAGATAAGTTAACATTATGGGACAGTTGATTGGCCACCAAGATTGTGGAAATATGTAAAGTCTATGCGGATACTCCCGCCTCGTTTCAGGCCTTAGAGCAAACCATCACGCGTGCCATTAGCCAGTCGAAATGTTCGAATACTAGTAATAGAAAGTCATCGAAAATTGGACTCATCAGAGGGACCATCTGAGACGCAGCCGCGACCAATATTTGGAAGTGATAATCTTCAAAAAATAAATGGCAAAGGATAATGTTTCGAATAACAATAAATATTCCCTAGTAAATATGAAGTTTTTGTGTTTTTTTCTTTAAAAAAAATGGGTCACTCTTTATAATGTATAGTGGAGCTGAAAGCGTTTGTAAACTTATTCGGTTTTCAAACATGCAAATATAAGTATGATGTAGAAAGAAATAAACGAACATCTGCTACTGAACCTAGATAAATCTAACGAAGACTCTTCCTCCCAAATATCATCTTCACAGCACAGCTAATATTCTATTTCGCCGATAGAAATCATTAAGGATAAACGATCGGAAATGTGTGCTGRAGCCAAAGTAAAGAGGTTAATTAGAGCAGTTCGGTTTTCAGAATATCGCCTTTACAATTAAACCTTAGAAAAAAAGCAAAAAGGTGTTAGTTGTATTGTTTACAACATATCGATCACATTATTCATTCCACAGACAAAACACCAAAGTGTCTGAATACAACATTATGGCGAGCAACAACCAGCTGTAGCKCACATTGTACGCAATCAATTTCCATTCCAGTGAAATTATTTATGCATGTATTCGTTTAAATACAATTATATTATATTTCGAATAAATTAAGTTTCCGTACGCGTAACGGTGTTCTATACATGTTACGCATGCATATTATAATAGCAACAAAATAAAATATGTATATTAGCATTATAGGAGGAGCAGGAAAGCAAAAGTATATGAGCTCCATTGACTGACATGATTTGCAGGCACGAATGTCACTGCTTTACTACACACGCTCGCACAAATGCTGGCACTCATGCATACATACATACATACAGTACGAGCATATCACACTGCGCTCGTAGAGATACAAAAAATGTTTACTTTCATAAAAGTGCGAATGCATCTGTCACATTTATCGACATGATCACACAATCGGCAATTGAGCGATTTGCTTTAAGGTGCCACACACAACACATGAACTGCATATGTGGTGGCTGAGGCGTCTGAAACTGAGGGAAACGGCGAGAACATGACATGTGCGGAAAGTCKAAAACGCGCGCTAGAGTACAAAAGCGTGTTTATTTCATCTGTGCAAGCAATACAACAAAAGCAAGCGATACTCCAACACGCTTATCACAATGAAATCCATATAAATGCAGGTGTGTGTCACTGTGTGTACATATACATATATTTATGTATGTGGACAGGTGATTAATTGCGCAGATAGCGTGTGCAACTAAATTCATGTAAATACGTGTGATTGCAAGTATAAAGATGACTGCCGAAGTGGCAGGTAAACTGCTTTCGACTTGCCAAACGTACTGTGTRGGATTTCGAAAAGTACTTGCAGAATTTTTTCGCAAGTAAAAAATTTTCCAAGTGATTAGACTTTGGCAACATGTTCCTACAGAGTATTACAGTTTTGTTAAAATTATATGGGCTTTATTGGCGCCGGGGTCAAAATTGAACAATGGCTGCTTCCTTTTAGGTGAAATCACATTTCTCAGGACTCGCCCAACCAATTTTAACCATCGTCTCCGTAAACTTCACAAATATCATTGGTGTCTTGCGTGGCATTCTTCCCTTTTTTATACAAAAATTTYAAAAAATAGCAAATTTCTTCATTCTTTTCACTCATTTTTGAAAAGTTGTAACTTTTTTTCATCTTCCCCGAATTTTACTTTTTGGTTTTTTGGTTAAATGAAGGTTACAATCTCATCTTTCCAACACTATATGGTACTACACAATGTGTTTTGTAGCACTGTCGATATACGACTGCAGTGACATCTATTGACAAAATACGAAAAGACTTTTTCGACTCCCCAGTATTATTATATATCAATGAATTTAAGAGAAATTCCGTTGTCATATAGCAACTTTAGTAATTCCGCGGTATTAAGCTCATCATTTTATTAGTTGCAGTTATTACACTGTAAATTTAATCTACGCAAATAACAAATAATTAGCGGAAAAACAGAAGTACTTTTCAAGTAAATGAATTTGGAAAGTATTTAAAAAGCACTTTCTAATATCAAGTGTGCCTACACCTTTACCTACAAGTGAGTGAACTTAATTGCGCACATTATGACGGAAATGAGTTGCTCTGTGCAACTGTGTGCATTTCGATAGGAAATTAATATTTTTCGCATTCACTTTTCTTTGACATTTTTTGTTTAATTTTTTTTTTTTTTTTATCACTGCTCCATTTCGCTACACTCGTGTGGGCATTTGCACCAGATTTCATATATTTAAGTAAATATTTATGTGCTGTTAACTAAATAGTCGGCACGCACCTCATTGCGCGCACACAAAGCAATTTTCATTTACAAGTTCACGGCCGACTGACTGACTGTCAGTTAAATAAATATGCAAATTGAATTTGTGATTTACACCATGGCGATTAAATAGGCATTTAGCTTGATTTCATATATTTTCAGAAAAGTACTTGCTAGTATGTACGTATATACTCATATATCTAGCAAAGTATACAGTTATCGTTTGCAATTTAGTGTTATGGAAGCAATTTAAAGAGCACATAAAAGTTTACAATCTCTTACACAATTAGGCAAAATATATGGTGCTGTTCGCTTTCTTTGGGGTCTGTATACATTCACTTGTAATAATTTATGTGTCGAACTTCGTCAGAGCTGAATTTTGATTACATTAGAGTGTGTATACGATAATTAAGATTTGGACTTTAAGAGTGTTGCATTGTGTTGCCATTTGGGTGTTCGAAGAAATTTTCAAAATAAGATGTATTGGGTAGTCGAAAAAGTATTTTCGTTTTTATCTATAGATGTCGTTGCAGTCGCATGTCTCCAGTGCTACCAATCTCATTGTGTTGTTGTTGTTGTTGTAACGATTATCAGTCCCCGTTGGGATGGTGAGGGACAATTCCCACGACAGCCGGTTCTACGTACCGGAATTGACTCGGATTTCATCCGACCATGGGCTGTCCTTTCGGCGATCTAACCCCGTTTGGATCGGTGAATCTCATTGTGTCATACCATATAGTGTTGGAAAGGTGAGATTTCAAGCTTCATGTAAGCAAAAAAAATTAATTTCGGGGAAGTTGCAGTTAGAGCTGCTCAAAAATGAGCGAAAATAATGAAAAATGCGTTATATTTTGAAATTTTGTATAAAAAAGGAAAAATGCCACGCAAGCCAATTTTGTGAAGTTTTCGGAGACGATGTAGCATAACAAGGGTTTGCTCACTTCCGTTCTGAAAATTTCGATTTACACTGATTGAATATGATGGAATAATGTTTCAAGCGGAAAATGGCAAAAATTTTCTTTATTCATTTATTATTAAAAATATAAAAAATAAGTTGAATTTTGATTAGAGATGCGAAAAGACTTTTTCAACTACTAATATTTCTCTTGAGTTTTCGGTTTTCCTGCAATGTAATTTTATTCTCTAGCGAATATACAGSAACGCGCTTGTTTAGAATGACCAAATGAATTGATTCTGATAACTGTACGTTCATTCAATTGGCCGTGCCAGCGATAACTAGAGTCGAATTTGAGAAATATGTCTTTATGAAACCTGATACACGTGTTCCATGCCGCTCTGAAAAATTTGTACAGCATATGAGAGGAATCAACCTCGCCCACAAAACTTTACATATTTTAAGTTTTAAGGCAGATTTTGAATGAGTTTCTGCCAACAAAATCGTACAGATGAACATAAAGCCCATTCCAATATTTTGAAAATTATTTTTCTCATTGTAAATTATATAATATTAATATTTCACTAAAAAAAATGTCGGCAGAAAGCTTTGCATTTTATTTWCAACAACAGACAGTCTTTCTTACAGAGATAACACAGAAATATATATGTATATATGTATATACATCTTTTAACATGAAGCTTTCGAAGCTTACAGTAAGCATGCCAACACATATCGAACCCAAACTTTACAAAAGCTTATTTGAAGCAAACCGTTAGTTGGAGATGTAAAGTTGCACTGTTATTATTGAAGCTTAAACCATTTAAGGGCGATGGCAGTCACCTGTTGATACAGCTTATCGTTCGTTGACACCGAATTTGTGGGCGAAAATCCGATTTGTAGACACCAACGCAGATGCGCCGMGTAAGGAGCCAATTACAGAGAAAAAAGTGCAGCATACAAGAATTCTTATGTGCTGCTATATATAWMCTAGTGGATCTGGCCACGCGTTGCTGTGGTATACATTTTRTACTATTATTAATGTCATAAACTATTCAATACWGTGAAWTWTTTATTTACRAATAARTTCGAAACCGTTTTTGCTGGTATAGGAATCCAAAGGATTGTAGTTGATATTTAATTTTGAATATGTTCATACAAATAAATTATATTGGAAAAAATAACGAATTTAAGGCTACTTTCTCGTTGTCTGGTTACCAGTCTTTCTGTCCAGTTAAAAAACTTGTCCGCTTAATAGAGCTTTCACTATTTGTTTATATTTATGAATGGTTTTCACCATCCTATCTTCTAAGTTGGCTCGAACTGGATACAGAATGCTAAATTTTACTAAAATCGGTTCAGTTGTTTAGGAGTCCATTGCGGACAAACAACGTGACAGGTGATTTGTATATATAATGATATATAGTACATTAAATAAAGACATTTGTGAGTATATTTTAATGAGTGAAAAACTAGTTAAATTCCTAACAAATTATATATGAGTGGAAGAATGCTTTACTTTTGTTAAATTAGTATTCTCTTTTTGATAAAAAAAATGCTATACAATTCTTTTAGACCTCGTGACTTACTGTAGTATACGATATTATTATTACATAATACAAAGTAAAAAAAAAATTAAACATAAAATAAGAATTTTCGAATTTGCTTTAATAATCAACATATTTTCATGAAGGACTTCACAAACATATTTTACTCCAAATTCAATTACTGCACAAGTTATACATACACACATATAATTATCTATATCGGTTATCCTCCATTAAACGTTGATATTCGGCTAGAGCATATATCTTAGACAGACCAATTTTAGGTTTGYGCGTAACTCATGTGTATGAAGTGTCAAAGGATAAGAATGTGCCGCCACATTTCAAATACACACTTGACTGCACAAACACACGGCACGTGACGGCGGTAAATTACACTTCACTGGTTATGCATGTGTGTGTGTGTATGTGCGGGTAGACATATGCCAGCTTTCGTGCGACAGATTGAAAGCCTCTCCATTGTTTTTTTTTTTATTCATTTTTATTTTTAAGGAGCTTTTAACTGGTGGAACGGTAAGGTATAATAATGGCTATGTCTGCTTGTCTGAGCAATTTATATTTTATTAAACCGCAATATAAAGTGTCCTGTCGAGCAAAAATAAGAAAAATGTCGGTTTATGCTTCGACAAATTGCTATTTAATTGATTTTTTCAACAACACTTTTTTCTCTCTCTCTCAAAACATGGTCATACGGGTTTAGAAAGGTACATATACATGTCATATCTGAAGTTATAGACATATTGGGTATTTTTTAAGAATTTCGCTTTGTGTTAACAGTAACCTGTAATCCAACTCGTATAATTGTATAAAAGAATTTAATTTAAAATGCATATGCAAGACTGCGCCCGCTTCTCCGAAACTAAATGGAAATGAAATTCTCAAAGGGGCAACAATGCTGCTGTTAAACAAAAGAAATGCTAATTACGAAATTGGATTTGCAAACAGAGAGCAAATTTCCACCTCGCGCAAGTAAAACACAATTAAGAAGGACCAAGCAAATTGTTGGATGCGGCCATGCAACAGGGGCGGAATACAAATGCAAGCAAGCGGCTGGGCACTTACAAGCACACAACCTGCAAACGTGGATTTTAACTCGAAATTGCATATAATTTTACGGTTACAATGAAAAATATATGTTTAGTACAGCTGATAGCCTCTGAAGCTAGCGCTGCATGCTTTAGCTTGTACATATGTAACTAACATTGTATAAGCTTTTATAAATAAATAAAAAAATAAATATGTTTAGTTAGAGGATACATTTAAAAAGAGGAAAATATCTGGATGAAATTGAAACAGGAAAAACCTAGTATGATTTCGAAACTTTGAAGCATACTCGATAAAGATATTACAAGTTTATGTTCACTTACTATATATTAAATTATAATTTCTAAACTGATTAATTTTTAAATTTTTACTGCAATAATGGTGAATTTTTACCTATTACTTATTTAAACATTACTATATAATATATGTATATACATCAACAAAAAGCCTGCTACAACATATTCGTCATGCAAGGACGCCTAGAAGAGATGAAAGCAGAATTCAGCCAATTTAACAAAAAGAATTACAAATGACCGGTCGTCTGTGCAAGAACAAGGTCAACAAACGGCGCATATGGCAACCCACATGAGGATGAAGTGCCAGCTGTGTTCATTGCTTGTACAAATACAAATATTTAAGCACACACCTTTCTCTTGCTAATTTTCTTTATTGTAAGTTTTTGTTTATATACAATTCAGGCTTACTCATACAGACAGGTATATAAATTTATATCTTGTAGCTTAAAGCAAGTATTTCTCGCCGTAAAGCAAATTGAAAGTGAATGAGCAATTGCCAAAGCTCAACAAGGCAACGAGTTCTTCACGGTCAATCATTGTATAAAAATCCTTCAATTTTTTGGTAAGATATTAATTAAATAGTAAAGACAACAAATGATATAAATTATTGCGGGCAAACTTTATTTATATATTATTTTTCTATATATCTGAACATGACTGAGCAAACTGGAATAAAAGTTTTACACAAATCACTGAACTCGCTGCTTTGAAGGCGCTTCCAAAGTACTTCAGATCGCGTTAAACTGAACTGAATTCGTTATTTTCTTTAGAGGATATTAAACACCTTGTCGGCCCTATCTGACAAATGATATTAAAGAGGTAATTTTTTCTTCGTGCCTGTTCAGTGCTTAGGGACTCTCACGACGCGATGTGATGTGACTTGGAAGTGACAAAGTGATGTAAATTGCTAGTAAATCATATTACCAACATAAAATCCATGTTCAAATAAGAACTGCAGTGCTTTTATCTGTGCACTCTTTGCACCAAATTGGGTGCTAGACAGACAGATATTGCAATACTCACAATCGCCGCACATGCTACATTCACTCCATTCATCCTTGGAAAGAGCATCAAATTTTTTATGCATTTCACTTTCCACACAAGTTTGCGAAATAAACTCTAGCCGCTCGTCTAGGTCAAAGCACTTGAGTTGTAGACAAATTTATTTGCACAAAAAGCTCGAGGTCTAACTTAAATACGGCAAACATGATTCGACTAGATTTCCAAAAAAAAAACTGTGAAAAATGGTGCGTCTGACAAAAAAGTGGACCGCAAATGACGCTCACTTGCTTACATTACGCTAAGCACGCTAAGCACGCTAAGCACCAATGAAATGTAAGAAAGTTACAGAAATTTATTGTATACAACTTGTTAATCGACGAAAAATAATATCTACCAAGCGGCGACTTATAAGGAATAAGTGCAAAAGTTCAGCTGTTCTTTCAACATAAAGTTCTTGACGTACCTTTAAATCTCTTACTTACACTAAAGTGTCTAAGGCACCGAAAATCTCAAAATAAAAACTTTGCTGAGAAACAAAACGGTCGCAATTATTAATTACATCCACGACCCGGCTTGTATGTGTTTGTGTGTTTGCGCAGCCATTCAACTTCACTTACAYAGTTAAAATTTCAAGGTTAAGTTGGAGAATTAATTCCATCCGTGCTAAGAAACGTGCAGGAAAATATTATTATTGTTAATTAGTCTAGCAACATGCGAAGCGTGGTGAGAGGTGTGTGTATACAGTTTTGTGACAAATTGGCACTTCGCATACAGTGGGATGATTCATAGAAAATATGTGTTAAAATATCTTTAGTGCTTCTTGAAATGGTAGTTAAGAGGCAAAGGTGAAACTTATAAACCAAGAAAATTGCAGAAGAGTTACAAACTAAAATCCCTAATTTTTCAATTGGAAAAAGTGAGTAATTAGAAGAAAAGCATACAATTTTCTATTATCTAAAAGACAATGAAGCTCATGCGTCATGGTTACAGCCACAATTTTGATGTTTCCGTTTATTTCTGTGCCCTGAAACGACTAGAACAGATTCAACAATATCTTAAAATTCGCAAATCGCCAAAAATTTTCCCTTGAGATTTCGAAATAAAGTAGGATTCTGGCGACAAAAATGAACCAACCATTCAAAAGGTTCTAATTTTGCTGCCTAGAAAAACTATTTTCGAAAGATTTGTGGATCTCTACACTTTGGCAAATGTTTTAAATAACCAATTTCTGCACTTATACTTCAACATACATATATAATTCAGAATATAAATATATCGGTCACTTTACCGACTCACTAACTAACAAAAAAATTAATGGATTAGGTGAGAAGAAGCGAACTTTAACAAAGCTGAAGAACTTCACATAGTGTTTCAAATCGGTGAAAAGTTATATGGAACTTCTAGAGAAAACGAAGACATACTACTACTCATTTTAAGATAACAAGGAATTTTCTACTCAATCGACTTGTATTCAAATTTCGATATGAAAATAGGATACTACACCATTTTAAATCGATATCTCCAATATTTTTTTAGTTAGAACACCTCAAGAGTATCTCTAAAGATCAATCAGCTCCAGCGGACTTCTTTTTGCTTTAGGTTCCATGCAAGCGGAGCATTTGAGGTTTTTAGAGTCATAGAACAACGTGTGGCACTACAAAAATATTAATTTTTGTTTCCCCAAAAATTTTGTAGTGTATTCTTAAAATAAGTATAAATAAACCATAAAAATTCTTAAAATCTATAAATAAGTGTATTAGATTATATTGAATTTCTTGCGTTCGCCCAAATGTTGCTAGTTTTCCAAAAAGTTAACTGTCATAATATTCTTCTCTAACATTGATAATAACTATTGGTAGATCTATATACTCAACGAGCTGATCCTCGAACCGGAATTCGAGTGCGTTGTTTTTTTTTTTTTTTTTTTTTTTTTTTTTTTTTTTTTTTTTTTTTTTTTTTTTTTTTTTTTTTTTTTTTTTTTTTTTTTTTTTTTTGAACCTTTGCTGAAATTTTAGACAGTCTGAAATTTTTCTCTATTTAATATGTAAGTTGATAAAAGTTTCGCCTACCTAGGCTCAAATTAAAATTTGATCGAGAATGTGACAATAAATAGGTATCAAATTTTTTCCTTCTCAGCTAAATTTATTTTTCTATACAAGAAAGACTGAATGTCACAATTTCTAAAGCCAGATTGATTATCAGATATTGTGACGGTCTTTGAAGAAATATATCTAAGTCAAGCTCTCCACTTTCGATTTGGAATCTTCTAACTTCATTTTAACTCCACTTTATGAACATATTTTAGAGGAGTTCCGCTCAAAATAAGATCTCTTTTTAATAGGGATATCCAATTTTGAAAGAAAAATTTAAATAGCATAAATTTATCGCTCGAATTCACAAAAACTGAAACACTGTAACTGTCTCCAAATATACTGAAAAGCATAACAATTAATTTTCCGTAAATTCTTACACCCGTGTGCACACTCTCACTAATGGAGACCTACTTCTACGTTGTTGCCTACTAGCATAATGTTTAACCTGCCACAAAGTGCGTATCTTCAGCTAATTGATCAAAGGACGTTGAATTTTGAAATATTCGTGTACATATACACATACAATATTTGTATGTGTATATGTAAATGTGTATGTAGCAGCCGAACGTGCCGGCGCTTAATTAACTCAATTGTTTTTGGCAATCAACGCGCAATATCGACAATTTGTGGGCGATTAAAGCAGAGCCATGTTACGCGCGTTCCTTGTGCTCGTAAAATAATTATTTGTTTGTAAATAAAAATGAACCCAAACTGAAATATTTCGAAGCAGAATGGCTTTCTAAACAAAAGAGACGATTAACAGGTGTTACTTTTTTTTATTTCTTAGAAGTGGCTTCGTGTTTTATGATTTACGCTCTTAGAAATCGAAACCTAAACCGATATTGAGGCCGTCTTCAGACCTTCACTTGGCTCAACTAAAGCTATACGAGAAATAAGTTTCATCAAAAAATTCAAGGAATTGCCAAATCCTCTTCTAACACCAATATTTGGCAACCGCATTCACCTAAAAACTTTCCATCCACCTTTTAAGTGGACAATTGCGCTTGAGTTGTGACGCAATGTTAGATAAATTAGTTTGTGTCAATTTAATTTTTTTCCGCCACTTCTTGTAATATTCTCTCGATTGCACGTAAAACACGTTCCCCACTCACGCATCTAATCAATTAGTGGCACCAATAAAATTGGAGCAAGGCCAATGCAATGTATTGCGAGTAAGCAGTGATGGAGTCACTCAGTTTTCGCGAAAGCATGACAATAAGCACGCTGCGGACACTCGACGTCCTTGCCATACCAACTCACCCGCCATTGTGCTGAGCGTCCTTGGCGGATCACATGAAATTGCGTGTCCATTGAGCGATCAACGACACTCAGCAGCAACTAGCTAAACGGAATGTACACTTTTACTCCCTTGCAATGGCTTTTCGGGATGCTTTGTTGCCAGTTTATGATGGCTGACTATTTTGGCTTGTTCCAATAATTAATCAAGAAATATTACAACAACAATAGCAATAAATTATTTTGCGTCTAGAAAATTCAATTAGGACTTATTAATGCAACTGCGCGTATAGCGGCACGCTTGCGAGTGTCCTTGAGTAGATTATGCCGATAAATAGGCTAGAGACAAGTGACTTGAGCTTGATATTTATGGCAGTTATTGCCTCACCATCTTTTGCTTAATTACATTAACTATAAATATGCGAGTATTGCAAATGCTTGTCTATTTATTACTTGTGTTCGACGAGTTATTGCTCCATTTGCAGAACTTGTACCTCCCTCTCTACGAATTACAGTTATGCGCGAGCCGTAGGTTTCTAATTGCTACAGATGATAAAATTTGTTAATCAATTTCAATTTTAGCCTTGGATTCTAATGGATTATTAAATGGTTCAAGTTCCGCTCACCACATCTAATGCGTAGACTTTTCGACGTCAGAAACATTTTTCGAGCATATTTAATTAATATATTTATATATATCTATATATATATATATATATACTTTTTCTCAACCTGAAATCTGTATTATATAAATATCTCAAAATATTGATTGCTTATATTTTCTATAATTATTGCAAGGTTATAAGTGAAAAATTTTCAGAGAAAAGTCATTCAGTTTTTTTGTAACCAAACGATCAATCCACTAAAGAAGGAAGCCTAATTGATTGTCAGACATTATGACGCTCTTTGAAGAAACATTTCTAAGTGAAGMTTTCCACTTTTGATTTGAAATCTTCTAACTACATTTTAACTCCACTTTATAAACATATTTTAGAGGAGTTTCCAACACAAGCTCAGCATTCCATATTTTCAAAAGGAATATCTTCTCAAAACTCTACAAACATCTTCTAAGCAGACTAACTATGCATCGGAAAGTACTTTTACAGCAAAAATAAACCACCACGAGAAGATACAAAGAGGAACAGCTAACCTGGTTAAAAATGGAAGGAGGTCAGCACTAATCTTGAATTCGAACGTCTCTTATAAGTGTACTAAATTTATGGCTGTCAAATGCATATCTCAATTTCTATATGGGCTCCAGTTCACAACRCACAASTAGACCAAAASYRAAATTTCTCTTAATRAATTYATTATAAAATAAATCCGTATGGAAYCATGTGTAGAAGTTCACGCAAGTGAGAAAAATTCACTGAACGCCATTCAYTTGGWGGTGTCCTGAAACGATTTRTTTASATGTGACTCAAGCAGYTCACGGCTTCCGGTCCTAGACCAAGTATTCTCTGGGTAGSSAAAGATCATCCGTTTGAAAGCGARCTAAAGTGAGAAAGCGAACAAATCCATAACCAGGGTTATGAGCGGGGGTTGGAACCCGCCTCGTAAAAAACACCCCAATGAAAAGGAAACCACAGCATCGGACGAGAGACCCCCCTTTTGATGATGACCATGACAAATTCATTATGGACGTTGAAGAGAAGTACGATGTTATTAAAGATGTCTTCTATGAGCGCTTGAAGTGCACCTATGAGATCTGCGCCCGCCACAATTGCAAAATCGTGCTTGGCGACTTTAATAGTCAAGAGAAAATCCATTTGGAACTCAACAAACTATCTCAAGGAAACATTGACCTTCATAAGCAGCCGTAAGTAATGGTTCTGTTGGGATATGGTAAATACAAACGGCCGATTAAAAAGTTCAAGTTATATTTTAGTATATTGATAAGATCATAAATCACAAATTAATGTGAACATAAACAATTGTTGTTGCAAAGGAATTGATAAGAAAACAGGACACCTGCACGAACATTAGATGTACTATATAACTCATATCAAACCTATCTAAAAATAGCACAAAATCAAGTTTAATATTAATGGTAATATGTAATAAACGTGCTCATGCATTTATTAACTAATCCCAGCCGAAGTGCTGAGAACATTAAAATGTTATAGTCCCTTTGAACGCGTGCTAACGCAGAAACCTTGAGCTTCTCTTCTTTATTGGCCTTGGAGTGTAACGCATAATCTTATGGAAAGTATACAGGTAAGCAATTTCTCATGAAAAAGTAATAAAAATTACACACACGTAAGGAATCGTTCGAAAGTCATTTGAAAGCAAAGTCTATGCATTACTTAGACACATATGTGTCACGGAGTATATGTTCATGTACAGTCACAAATATTACCCTATAAATTACCTAGCACCCTCACACGGCATATCTGGCAAACATAAACAAATACAAGTCGCACTTTAGACATGCTTGACGGCATTTTGCTAATTTGCCATTTACTTGAAGATAAAAACTTTATCCTGAGTGAAAAATTACCGGCGAGATATTGTGTAAGGTTCGCAAACGGTGCAAAAGGTAAGCAAACAATATTTACTTTTACGCCTCAATCAATAACGCCTGCAAGATACAAAGCACAACGAGGACTCATATGTTCGAAATGTTATTACAGACAAACTGGCTAAAGCTGTTGTGCAGAAACATTTACATTAATCTTATCTCATACTTGCAAACTGTATTTTATGCAAATTTTTGCCTTTTATTGTATTACACAGTTAGTCTGCGCCTGAGTATCGCATGTCAATCAAATTGCGTTTACCGTGAAATGCTTTAGAATTTGTGTATAAATTTGTCAATGAAATTACGCAGAACAAGATATATTGGAGTTTTTGTAGATATGTATAGGTGCTGTTATTTTCTAGGTCTATTGATGTGTTTTAAGTGATGCTTGTCAGGTATAATAACATTAAGAAACTTATGAGGTGGCCTTAACTTGCTAAAAATTTTGAAATTTAATTATTCTCTGGTGATATTTATGTTTGCCTAACTTGGCCCAATTCACATTAAATAAGTACTGTATTCAAGTTTAAAGTTCAATTAATTTCATTAATACCACAACGACTTATTTTTACAATGTATGTAGCTTCTTTGAACGAAATTTGATCCTTTCCAGGGCGGCACATTTGTCAACTAACGACTAAAAAAGCTTCTTTCAGCTTCTCTTCTTCTAATGAGAATTCAAAATCAATCATGATTTTACATTAATAATTTATGAATGAATTATTAGAATGCATAGCAACTAGTCAGAAAAGTTTTACTACGTATTATAGAAGAAAGCCATATCCAAATTTTGGACAGACTCAATTACTCATTCATACGCCTTGTCGACCTGTTTGTTTCTCTTTGAAAATAAATAAGTTTTGCATCGAATTGTCACTGGCGATTTAATGATTTATTTTAAGAAGTCTAAACGGAGAAAATCATGCGAAGACAAATCGATTCGACAAGAAGACAATGCTCTGTGTTTGGTGGGATCAGAAGGGTCTGGTATATCATGAGCTTCTGAAACCTAGTGAAACTATTTATACTAATCACTACAGACAACAAACTCTCAATTTGAACAATGCATTGACCGAAAAAGACCGGAATGGACCAGAAGACATGGCAAAGTCATTTTGTTACACGACAATCCAGAAAGCAAAATCAGTTCAGAATACAATCAAAGTACTTGGGTAGAAGCTGCTACCTCACAAGCCGTATTCAGCAGACTTGACCCCTTCATATTACCTTTGCTTTCATCAACGGGACACGCATTGGCGGGCAAAACTACGATTTCTACGCAGAAGTCGAAAATTGGGTACACATAATACATGTGTATATAGTGATTTAGTCACGTGCTAGAAGAACAACAACACCAACTTAATTTAAAATTTTGTAACAAAATATTCCCGTCAATGACAAATGACGCCACTGAGACCTCATGTGCATATAAATGTATATATATAATGACAAAATATTTGCTTTACTTTTTGACACTTCAACAGAATTCAAACACACCAAATGTCAACAAAGTAATAACAGTTATAATGCTATTCAAAAGAACATACATACATACAACAATGCTGCCGTTAATCCTGCAGCACAGATACTACAAACGTTAAAACAAGRTAAATGCATATGAATCAATGTTAAACCCAACCCAAAGTTAACACGAATGGTTTTTGCCACACATATGCACACTATGAAAGTTTTAAGTTGAGTCAAGGTAGACATCGTTCTGTTATCTTATAGTGTTGTATTGCTGATAAGTTCCCATATAGCAGAATGGAAAAGTTAGTAAACAAAAACAGAGTCAATGATCTCCCTTATGCTTTACATTTTCGATTAACTTTAGAAAAATAATCGAAAATATTATATTAATACTCGATAATTGTTTTCGAAAAATGAACTAAACGATAGTTTGTTTCTTCCAGTTGACATTAAGCCACCAAAAATAATCGACAACTATCGTTTTGTCGGTTATAAAAAGTAATTGAATTAAATAATTATCGTTTTGTTGATTACATTTGAGAACTCGAAAAAATAATATGTAGCCAAGGCTGTGCGCGTTGATAACTCCTCACAGGATCATCTAAAGTAAAAAAATAAGTGTTTTAGTTAAAACTTGGACGAAAAAAAACTGAAAATTGGATTTTTGGCAGACATGTAACAAAAAAATGAAAATTTTAGTAAAAATTTGRAGACATTTTCTTGTAAATAGCTTTCGTCGAAAATAATCGCTTAAACTTGTATATTCAAAAAATAAGCTATAACCAAATCGCGTTCTTAATCTATATAATACTAATATTAAAAATAAGCGACAATCAGAAACTCAAAAACTAACGTTCGTCGATTAAATTTGAGAACTGGAAAAAAATCGATACTATCTATTATCAAAAACTACGATACGCAATAGTTTAGTATGTGAACTAGATACTGAAGAAGGATCAGGCGCTTTTGGGTATTAAGAATAACAAATAGAACTCGATGGGAATCAGTCCATTGCATAGATTTTGAAAGTAATTTTGTAGTCAGTGTCATTCTTATTGAGCTTAAGTCTAGTTACGTACATTATTATCAATATGGCAAATGAATATACATTTATATATATTAATTCGTCAAAAATAGTTGTTCGGCCAGATGTTCATATATTTTCTATTTTTATTTTCATATCATTTCTGAAAATTTCAGCTCCTGCGGCCAACAAAAAAATACTGAAAACTAAATTAGATGTAAGTGAATGCATCTACAAATTGAGTTCAACAACTTTTCAGCAGAATTTCTGCTACACTGACCCTGGAATATCTACCAACTACTGAATGCAGTTGCACCGACAACAACACAAAGCACGGACTAAACTGTATACTTTCATATAAATAAAGGGAAAATGTTAAAATTTCCAATTTGAGCTGTTGACAAGTGATTGCTCGCATTGTTAGTTGGCTGATAAGCAAAAAAAGAAAAGCCCAAAAACCGAAACAACAAATAAAGTGAACCGAAACTAAATTTAATACTACAACTAACATTTGTACAACCAATGCTGGCACATTTTATTTTGTTTTACATTTTATTATTTGTCAAAATATGCATGCAATCGTAGTTATGCTGATAACTACATGTCGGACCACCCACAAGCAATCTCATGCCACTCATCCATACATACATACATAATTTTACATATACTATTGTGTTCTCACATTTGTGTGTCGGAATTGCGGTTGTGTACATGCAAATTTAATGCACTGAGCGTTGCATGCTTTTATTTAAGCTGGCTGACACAAATACATATTTATTTACACATGTGTTGCAGTAAGCGTGATTTGGTTGTGTGTGTTTTCCAGCAAATTTTATGCTTCAAATAATTTTATTAAATTTTTGTTGGTTGACGTGCGAAAAATAACGGTGTAAGGCCATTACTTCAAGGATATGAGAAAAAATGATGAGAAAGCAATTTTCCATACAGGCGACGTTTCGATGTCAACTCACTTGTCTTTTACCGCAAAAATAAATCATGATACATAAGAGAAATCTGTACAAGCTAGAATGTATGTTGAACTTGTTGACTTGAAATATATTCGAGGAAATTTTAAATGTTTTTTTGACTAGTCAATTTGATCAGTAAATTTTGAGGTATGCAATAACTAAAACTGACGTATTTTCTCTAATATTTTAACTGCAAATAATCCCAGCGATTTGCCTGGGTAGTTGCCGTTTTCTAGTCAAGGATCCGCTATATCACATTCCTCCATTATCCTCTCTCATTTTTCTTACTCATATTATAGTGAAGAGCCGTACTTTCTTCTGAGAAGGTCTTTATATCATATACAAGGACATCTATAGTCAATGAAAATCTATTTAAGACCTTCTCTATTCTAGATTTAAGTTGTCTCCAGTGGGCGTCAATTTAGAAAATTTCCATTTTAATTCATATTTTTTGCCTTGGCATATATATTCAAAAATAAATAAATAGAAAATAATTAAAAGCTAAAAATTGTATTGCACAACTTTGCTAAGACCTACTGGTTTCCAACTGGAAAAGTTCTGCAGTTGTATAATAATTTAAGCCCACGCAATTTGAATTGTGGGTGCAATTCTTGTACTTACGCACACAAAGTGAAACTAAGCCTGCTGCGCACATAAATGAAATGAATCTATCTACGTATGTGTGCACTTATTACTATGGTTTGCTCTATTTCACTGTTGAGTGCATACAATGCACACCTAATCAGCTTAAGTTCTTACAACGAAAACAACAAGGAGGAAAATAGTATTGTGAACTATTTTTTTGTTACTYTTGTTGCTGTGTCGCATGCTTTTTGGATTGCTGCCATAACTGTTTTCTGTATTAAAAAAATGTTTAGATGTGCTTTTAGCTTAATTGAATATGAGAWTGCAGTTTTTAATAACTTTATGAGAAATTGCAATGCACTCAAAAATTTGTATTTTAAGCCAGAGGGGGGCAAATTATTTCATTCAATAATGTGTTAAGGGAAAGTTTGAAAYAATTATCATTTGTTTATATAAGGATTGTAATTTGAATAAATGAATGCWGAGAGGTAATTTTCTGTGATTAAAATGTCTACACTATGATATATGTATGTAGGTTACTTATACGCCGTGTATGCTTATGAAGTAGGATATATAAACAAATTGTGAGGTTAATGGCAAATGAAAAAGAAAAAAATTGTTAGGCAGTTATTAACGGTCCAGACGAGAGAAGAAAGAGAAGTGAGAGAAGAGTTCTAGTGAGTAAAGAATTATAATATTTTTTTCTTTTAATTCCCCTATCAAAAACGCATCATAAATCGGTGATATAATTTCGAAAATGGTAATAAATTAGAGCCTGTAACAGCAAGAAAAGGCAAAACAGGCAAATCTGGCTTCGAAAAGCCGCTTAAAGTTCAACCGGAAGGGAATTAAAGCTATTAACTAGGCACTCCAAACCAGTTATATGTTTATGTGGCCAATAACCTGCTAATCAAGTAAAAAACAAAAATCCTCTTACACACAATGATGAACTTTCTCTTAAATTGAAAATTAAACACACGCTATTTGTAAGGAAATTACATAACATTATGACCCCCTATGAGCTTTGAAAACCAAAAGTGAAGTTTTCATCTAATCTGAGTATGTGATAGAAGAGGCACTGCCTAACAAATTTGAAGGCTTTCCGCTGTGGGGAAATTTTTTCTATATAGAAAATTTGATTGTATAAAGTGAAAAAATGTTGAACTTTCACAAAGTTAAAGCTTTGAAGTTTGAAAAATAACAGCTTTCAAGAAAATTGCAGCTTTCATTTAACGTAAAGCTTAATATGTACTCTTTCTTGAAGAAAATAAACTGACTAACAAATTTGAAAGCTTTCAGCTGTAGATAGCTTTTGTCTATACAGAAAATGTGGAGAATGTGTCGGGAATGTGAATATCCATGAAGAAATTGAAAGAAATATTTCAGCTTTTACGAAACTTAAAGCTCTGAGCTTTGAAAAATGAAAGCGTTCAAGAATAATGCAGCTTTCATCTAGGGCAAAGCTTAGTTTGTGAAAGATTTTTTTATTTAAGCAAAAGTGTGTTACCCGGAAAATGTAAATAAAATGAAAAATATTTTATTTTTCATCAATATTCTCCAGCAAATTAACTTTTTCAACATGTTGGCCAACAAAACTCACCAAGTAATTATGATTTATGAACGAAACCATTTTATTGCAAAAACTTAYTTTAATATCTAACATCACAAAAAGAAAAGAATATTTCTCAACAGCACTTACGATTCCAATAAATATTTTGCAAACAATGCAAGCGAGCACATTAACATACAGATTTTGACCATAATAAAGTATGTGGGATTTTATGTTGACAAGTACATCTATTAAAGCAGCTCTTACAAAGAAGATGGCACATAGAAAACCAGAAAAAAATTCGAGATAAACATGCAATCAAAGCATAATGTGCAAAAATTATTTATTTGCCATAAAGCCAAGCCAAGCTCTTTGAAAGCGCAGGCAAACACAGACAGGCAGAATGACTGACAGACATAATACAGCAACGTAAAAAGTTGCCGCCACCAGATAAATACGCGCAAAAAGTGTTCATATAAATTTAAGTGTTTGTATTTGTGTTATGGCATTGTTAGCACTCGTATTTATGAACGTGTATAAGTGTATATAAGAAAGTGAAGTCAAGATAAGCGCGAACAACGAAGACCACATTRAATCAGTGCGTTTGCATTCGAATGTCAAAAACTTTGTCATTACGMGTATATACAAATCCGCAAAATAAATSAACGAAYGCGTCGCTGAGAGGTCCGTGGGAAGGAYAGTGCGTGGATGCGTGACGCATGCATCACAAAAAATATGCCATAAACGCTGCTCACGCTSAAATTTCGTTGCTTATTACTGCGTTTGCCATTTTTKGATTGTTTTTTGCTTCTCCTGTTTCCTTTACTGGAGTTTGTCTTTTATATTTCGCACTTATTTCTATTAGCTTTTGATAAATTCTCAGCTCATGAGCACAACAGCGTTTTATAATTTGATTAATATATTAGGTTGTCAAAAAAGTCTTGCGGTATTTTTTATTGAATTTTCAATTGTTCATAAAAATTTTTTTTTTTTTKATGACTCGTGCTCAGCTCTTGACCGATACTACGGCTGCTACTATGCCGGGCTCTTTCGGCCAATTCAGCGATTTTATCGCAATTTTCGACGACAGGCCTTCCGGAGCTTGGCACATTTTCGACCACCTCTACACCAGAACGAAAACGTTGAAACCATCGTTGTGCGGTGGAAATGGAAACTGTATCGGGTCCATAAACTGCACAATTTTTATTGGCGGCTTGAGATGCATTTGTGTCTTTATCGTAGTAGTACTGTAAAATATGCCGTATTTTCTCTTTATTTTGCTCCATGTTTGCGACACTATAACTCACGAACGACTTAAAAGAAACGATACGTGTTAGCGCGTGAAATGAGCTTTYCAAAAAGGTATATCCGTAGCATGACCCGATGCGAAGAATAAAACTAGAGCTACGCGCTCTCAGCGCCAACTAGTGAAAATACCGCAAGACTTTTTTGACAACCTATTACATTCTCGTTTACAGYACAACAACATGTCATTAAACTTTCTGGTCATATTTCTTATCACATTACATCATTATACTTTCTAATGTCATCTTGCAAGCGCTCACGTTTGTACCGTTATATGATATATGAGTACAATGTGGGTTTGTAACACACACTCGCTCATTTATTATGCACTGTTTGTTTATATAATTGAATGTTGGTATTAATAATGAGCCAAAGAGCCATTTGCGCCAGCGCGTGCAGATAATTGAAGAATTTAATGACAAAGTTTAGCTAATGTGCTTCTGGTTGGCGCAACTGCGCTGTTTTTCATTACATTTCATTTTGGTGGTTAATTATAAAGTATGATGAAGATTCTAGCTACGCAGAGATTGTGGAAGTTTATAGCTTAGCTGCATAATAGGTTTATGTGACAGAAAGTTTTGTAGCTTTACAAAAAGAGGCCAAGTGAATTCTAAAAGGCAATCAATGTGTTTTGTAAAAGTTTAATTAGAATTTTTAGCACTTGAGTACCTATGAGGAGCTTTAATTCTTTATATTTAGCTATAAATATGTACCACTGTTTTAAGTGTTTTTGGTTATAGTAGAAAGGAGGTTTTTTTATGGGATTCTGCTGAAGTACGGTGATCAAGCTGATTTCCTTTTTCTGATGCCTCTAAAGTTTCAATTTATCCCTAAAACTATTATCTGAAATAAACATTTTCTTCATTTTAAATTTCAACCCCTAATTTCCACATTTTGATTTTTAATCTTTTGTATTACATTTTCATCTCTAAAAATAAACCTAAAAGGTGGAAAAAGTTCGTATTCTTATATTCTAATACCAAATATTATTAAAAATATATTGTAATACAAAATTTGGTTTAAAAATTTATTGTAGAATATCTTGTTAATTTTTTCGATAGAAACATTTATTTAAAATTATATATATTATTAATTGAAATTATACATCAAATGTATTGAGCAATCATACAGTACCTTATATATTTAGTGTTACTCATACGACACGGTGTACGCCAGCAATATTCAACATCTTAAAATGTTCTAAGCATAATTGAAAAGCAATGTATATTTACTATTTATCAGAAATTATTAAAGATCAGATATGAAATAAAAATATATAGCCTTAGATTCATTTACTCAAACCCAATTAGAATGAAGCGTTTACTACAAGATACAACGAAATTATATTATAATTCGTGAAGATACATAGATTTGATAATAAATCCGCTACTACTAGTTGACCAACAACTTCCGAGTTTTTCTGTAGTTTCTCTATTCGCAARCATTTTGACATCTTAAAAATACTAAGAATATAACGACGCTACTGAAAGTAGACAATGATGGCAAATGACGCCATATTATTTTCCACTCTTTTGACATTTCTCTTTAGTAAGGTTTGCGATTTCATCATGGCAAGATATTGAAGCCGCTCATTTTTAGCTGAATGGCTTCCCACACATACTCCAAGAGTCAACATTTCTTCCCGAAAAAATTTGAGTTTGGTGCGGTTTACGGGCCGTCAGCGTTATTGGTCCGTACTTCTTCCGGTATGATGGGCAATATATGATTCCAACAGGACGGTGTTACCAGCCACACAGCGAATGTCCCAATCGATTTATTGGAACCCAAGTTTGGTGAACGTGTTAACTCACGAAATGGCCCAGTCAAGACGYTGCCTCGGTCGTGCGATTTGACGCCGTTAGACTATTTCCAATGTAGCTACGTCAAGTCCATGGTCTACGCCAACAAGCCAGTGACGATTGCTGGACTTCGTACGAATATCGAACGTGAAATTGCAGCAGTATCGGCCGATTTATGCTTGAGAACCGTCGAAAATTGGGTTCAGCGTCTGGACTACTGCAAGTGTGCCCGAGGTGGCTAAGCAAAAGAAATCGAGTTCCATCGAATCTTCTTTCACAAAAATAAAGAATTTCARTAATATCCCAAACCGTTTTTGATGCGCTCTTATTGAAAACCCCGTTATTTAAGACGCATTCAATAATATAATCATGTGGCGAGTAAAGAATTTCACAGCGATATCTACAAAACATTGGAGGACTAGTTCACGTATATGTATGTATGTAAACAAACGGGCTGATAGACGGATAGCACTAACTCAACTCAGCTGGTCACGCTGATCATTCATATACTTATCTCCGAAGTTTCCTTTCTTAGTATCTTCAGAGTATGAAGGCTTAATTTAAAGTATTATGATAACAACAACGTCTAGATATTGGAATAGTGATTTTGAATATCTCGAAAAAAAATACTTCTACMGTTAAAACAGAGAAGTGTGTTGCCRTGRTAAAGAAAATTTKTMTCAAGCACAGAATWTYTATTATGTTAACCAAAGATCAATGAGAATTCTAGAGTAGATTTTATGAAATATTTGAGCATAAAGTTTTATAGTGTGGAATGTGTCAGATTTACCAGATGTAATAATTTTCTTGTGATCTCTCAGTAAAATATGGCAATCGAATATAACTTAAGGAATATGACGAATGCAAGACATCACGAAAGCTAGGAAACATTTTTCAAAATAGGTAAAATTAAAAAAAATTTAATTTTTTATTCAAAATTTTTTATACAAAAATAAAATTTTAACTACAAAATTCTCAAATTAGTAACATTTTTATTATAGTATTTAAATTGCTTATTTATAAAATTTAATTTTGTAGCAAATATACAAGATTTTGTGAAAACAACTTACTTTTTCATCATCGTTTCAAAAGTAAAACCTTTTTGTAATACTCTGTACATCAAACTTCAATTATCAGCATGTAAACATGTCAAGTATATTAATGTTTGACAGTTTTGACAGACTTGAGTGACAGAAATTATGCAAAGGAAAAATAATTGGTAATTTGATGAGGGATATTTTTTTTACACCGACAACAATGTAGAGGTTTTGACAGAGTTCGTAAAAGTTATTATACTACATTATATTATATACATACATTCGTATATATGTATATATATTCAATTTGTAAAACATACAGTAATTCATTTAATTTTGCATATCTTCAATTTGTTTAATGTATTTTGTGAATATATATTTTTTTTTTAAATTAGAAA